>NC_052313.1:53285617-53575617 GCF_016432855.1 Salvelinus namaycush
TGTTTTCGGGGCGTACAACAACAGAGACGGGAGATGGTGCTGTTACATCATAGATACAACTCTACAATGCCCTCTGTCGGAAATGTATTTTTGTACATAAACAAAAAGATGGTAGCCTACACATGTTATAAATTGATGCCAATGAAAGCCACACTCTGGCCGATGTGCACAATCAAATAGTGCCCAACGAGCGGAACAATTTAAATAGAGCAAATACATCCCATGACATTTTCACATGCAAATAGCAGAATATTTATATGTAATGTCTCTATTGCTCATGGAATGACTTTCCATGATTGCAACATTACTTTAAAACAATATTATTTGAAGATATAGCCTAACCTACATTGTATACAAAGTTATTTTACGAGGAAAAACATATCCCTAAACAATGGAGTAGGGGCTCCCGAGTGACGCAGCGGTCTAAGGCAGCATTGGATCTCAGTGTTGAGGCGTCACTACAAACACCAATGTTCAATTCCAGGCTGTATCACTACCGGCCGTGATTGGGAGTCCCATAGAACTGCGCACAATTTGCCTAGTGTTGTCCGGGTTTTGCCGGTGTAGACCATCATTGTAAATAAGCATTTGTTCTTAACTGACTTGCCTAGTTAAATAAAGGTTAAATAAAAATAGCCTAGGTCCTTCATTTTCTGATGCCTTTTCACAGAACTGAGTCTAAGAAAAAAAATGTGTTCATATGTGTGGGGGAAATCGAAAGGGTCCATTAATATTTTATTTGAAGCACCACTTATCAATTCTAGAAAGATAACCTGTATTTAACTGTCTTGGCTTAGCCTGGTAACAGTTGAAGAATTGACCACTAAGTGGCGACATTGTATCGTTTCCCAACACTGAGGCAAGCAAGATGGTTGAACTTGAGTTCCATATCTATCTTCACAAGACAGCAGGGTCAAGCTCAACGAGAAAAAGCCACATTGGAATCTTTTCTTTTTCAATAATGGATATTTCTATTGGTAGTCTATATGGCTGTGGAATCTTTTCTTTTTCAATAATGGATATTTCTATTGGTAGTCTATATGGCTGTGGAATCTTTGAACGGAAGTCATAAGCTCTGTGCAACTAGTAGGCCTAGAAAAGGTGATACCGTCTCAATCAGTGGTCAGAACTATGGCCAATTTCACCCTCTCCTCATATATGGAACCAGTTAACATTTAAAGAAGTCTATTCTAATATTCTGTGTGTTGCTTTGTTGTTGTTGTCATTTAGCAGACGATCTTCTCCAGAGCGAATTACAGGAGCAATTAGGTTTTAAGTGCCTTGCTCAAGGGCACATCGATAGATGTCCCCCCTAGTCGGCTTGGGGATTCAAATCAGCGACTTTTCAGTTATTGGCCCAGCACTCTTAACTGCTAGGCTACCTTCCATGTTAAGGAGACAGCCCACTAGAGGGAAGACTGGGTGAACATCCACAAATTCCCAGTCTCTTCTCCTTTTAGAATCTCTCCCAGTGTGCTGCCTTCCTCTTCTGATTGAGGGATTGTGTCCCAAATGGCACCCTGTTCCCTATATAGTGCACTACTTTTAACCAGGGCACATAGGGTCCCATATGCAGTGCACTATATAGGGAATAGGGTGCCAACAGTGTGCCATTTGCGACAGAACCAGGGAGTGTCATGTCCGTCCACAACAGTAACCTAATCAGTGAAGAGGATGACAGTTAAACAGGTATTATGGGATAAATGAATAGCCTCTCCAAATGGCTCAGTTTCATGTTTTTGATGTCCCTCTCTCCCAGTTGCAAATTGCTTTGAATGGGACACATTAAATCAAATACATTTCTTCCAGATATGAACTATCCAGGGGGGCTATTTGTATTTTCTAAACAATGCATAGAATAGCAGAGACAGAGTGTCATTATTGTGGAAACACCGTCCTGTTTGATAAATAACATCAAGGTAGTTCTGCTGTTGCTGATATTGTTGTTGCTGGGGACATTGGACCTTTTTTTAGCCCATTCACCAGTGAGGACCATGATATTTATGGCCTATAACTTGGACTATAAATGTTATGCTACTATTAACAAAAAATGATTTGCTCATACAGTTCAGGTCCTTTAGATTAAATGACAGTGTTAAAGGAACTTAAATCAGTTCAAAAAGGGTTTTCCAGTACAACATGCTGAAACAACGAGAGCTTCTGGTCAGCGGGGTGGTGGCACTGGGATCCTCATCTCTCCCAAGTGGACATTCTCTCTTTCTCCCCTGACCCATCTGTCTATCGCCTCCTTTGAATTCCATGCTGTCACAGTTACCAGCCCTTTCAAGCTTAACATCCTTATCATTTATCGCCCTCCAGGTTCCCTTGGAGAGTTCATCAATGAGCTTGACGCCTTGATAAGTTCCTTTCCTGACAATGGCTCACCTCTCACAGTTCTGGGTGACTTTAACCTCCCCACGTCTACCTTTGACTCATTCCTCTCTGCCTCCTTCTTTCCACTCCTCTCCTCTTTTGACCTCACCCTCTCACCTTCCCCCCCTACTCACAAGGCAGGCAATACGCTTGACCTCATCTTTACTAGATGCTGTTCTTCCACTAATCTCATTGCAACTCCCCTCCAAGTCTCCGACCACTACCTTGTATCCTTTTCCCTCTCGCTCTCATCCAACACTTCCCACTCTGCCCCTACTCGGATGGTATCGCGCCGTCCCAACCTTCGCTCTCTCTCCCCCGCTACTCTCTCCTCTTCCATCCTATCATCTCTTCCCTCTGCTCAAACCTTCTCCAACCTATCTCCTGATTCTGCCTCCTCAACCCTCCTCTCCTCCCTTTCTGCATCCTTTGACTCTCTATGTCCCCTATCCTCCAGGCCGGCTCGGTCCTCCCCTCCTGCTCCGTGGCTCGAAGACTCATTGCGAGCTCACAGAACAGGGCTCCGGGCAGCCGAGCGGAAATGGAGGAGAACTCGCCTCCCTGCGGACCTGGCACCCTTTCACTCCCTCCTCTCTACATTTTCCTCTTCTGTCTCTGCTGCTAAAGCCACTTTCTACCACTCTAAATTCCAAGCATCTGCCTCTAACCCTAGGAAGCTCTTTGCCACTGTAACGGTTCTCCTCTTCCTCTTCATCCAAAGAGGAGGAGCATGGATTGAACCAAGACGCAGCGTGATACTTAGACATGATATTTATTTAGACACGACAAAACAACGAAGACAAAAAACGAACTATACTTGAATTAACTAACAAAATAACAAAACGAATGTAGACAAACCTGAACATACGAACTTACATAAAACACGAAGAACGCACAACAGGAAAAATGACTACATAAAACGATGAACGAACGAAACAGTCCCGTATGGTGCAACAAACACTGACACAGGAAACAACCACCCACAAACAAACAATGTGACACCACCTACCTTAATATGATTCTCAATCAGAGGAGATGAAAACCACCTGCCTCTAATTGAGAACCATATTAGGTACCCATTAACCAACATAGAAACAGAAAACATAGACTGCCCACCCAAACTCACGTCCTGACCAACTAACACATACAAAACTAACAGAAAACAGGTCAGGAACGTGACATAACCCCCCCCTTAAGGTGCGAACTCCGGGCGCACCAGCACAAAGTCTAGGGGAGGGTCAGGGTGGGCATCTGACCACGGTGGTGGCTCAGGCTCTGGGCGAGGTCCCCACCCCACCATAGTCAATCCCAGCTTACTTCTCCCCCTCAGAATGACCACCCTCCTATTCCACCCACCTAATATAAGAGGCAACACAAAAATAAGGGACAGCTCCGGGACAAGGTAGCTCAGGACAGAGAGGTAGGTCAGGATAGAGAGGTAGCTCAGGATAGAGGGGCAACTCCGGACTGAAGGGCAGCTCCGGACAGAGAGACAGCTCTGGACTGAGGGGCAGTTCTGGATACATGGCAGCTCTGGACGCTCATGACTAGCTGACGGCTCTGGACGCTCATGACTAGCTGACGGCTCTGGACGCTCATGGCTGGCTGACGGCTCTGGACGCTCATGGCTGGCTGACGGCTCTGGACGCTCATGGCTGGCTGACGGCTCTGGACGCTCATAGCTGGCTGACGGCTCTGGACGCTCATGGCTGGCTGACGGCTCTGGACGCTCATGGCTCGCTGACGGCTCTGGCTGCTCATGGCTGGCTGACGGCTCTGGACGCTCATGGCTGGCTGACGGCTCTGGACGCTCATGGCTCGCTGACGGCTCTGGCAGATCCTGTCTGGTTGGCGGCTCTGGCAGATCCTGTCTGGTTGGCGGCTCTGGCAGATCCTGTCTGGTTGGCGGCTCTGGCAGATCCTGTCTGGTTGGCGGCTCTGGCAGATCCTGTCTGGTTGGCGGCTCTGGCAGATCCTGTCTGGTTGGCGGCTCTGGCAGATCCTGACTGACGAATGGCTCTAGCGGCTCCTGACTGACTAACGGCTCGGGACAGACGGGCGGCTCTAATGGCTCGGGACAGACGGATGGCTCAGACGGCGCTGGGGAGACGGATGGCTCAGACGGCGCTGGGGAGACGGATGGCTCAGACGGCGCTGGGGAGACGGATGGCTCAGACGGCGCTGGGGAGACGGATGGCTCAGACGGCGCTGGGGAGACGGATGGCTCAGACGGCGCTGGGGAGACGGATGGCTCAGATGGCGCTGAGGAGACGGATGGCTCTGGCCGGATGAGACGCACTGTAGACCTGGTGCGTGGTGCCGGAACTGGAGGCACCGGGCTAAGGACACGCACCTTCATGCTAGTGCGGGGAGCAGGGACAGGGCACACTGGACTCTCAAAGCGTACTATTTGCCTGGTGCGTGGTACCGGCACTGGTGGCACCGGGCTGAGGGCACGCACATCAGGACGAGTACGGGGAGAAGGAACAGTGTGTACAGGGCTCTGGAGACGCACAGGTGGCTTAGTGCGTGGTGCCGGAACTGGAGGCACTGGGCTGGAGACACGCACCATAGGAAGAGTGCGTGGAGGAGGAACAAGGCTCTGAAAACGCACTGGAAGCCTGGTGCGTGGTGTAGGCACTGGTGGTACTGGGCTGGGGCGGGGAGGTAGCGCCGGAAATACCGGACCGTGCAAGCGTACTGGCTCCCTTGAGCATTGAGCCTGCCCAACCTTACCTGGTTGAATGCTCCCCGTCGCCCGACCAGTGCGGGGAGGTGGAATAACCCGCACCGGGCTATGTAGGCGAACCGGGGACACCATGCGTAAGGCTGGTGCCATGTATGCCGGCCCGAGGAGACGCACTGGAGACCAGACGCGTTGAGCCGGCATCATGGCACCTGGCTCAATGCCCAATCTAGCCCTACCAGTGCGGGGAGGTGGAATAACCCGCACCGGGCTATGCACACGTACAGGAGACACCGTGCGCTCTACTGCGTAACACGGCGTCTGCCCGTACTCCCGCTCTCCACGGTTAGCCTGGGAAGTGGGCGCAGGTCTCCTACCTGCCCTTGGCCCACTACCTCTTAGCCCCCTCCCCAATACATTTTTGGGGTTTCTTCACGGGCTTCCGTGCTAGCCGCGTACCTTCATAAATCCGGTCTCTCTCTCCCGTTGCCTCCGCTCTCCTAATCGCCTCCAGCTGTTCCCATGGAAGGCGATCTCTTCCAGCTCGGATCTCCTCCCATGTGTAGCAACCTTTTCCATTTAACACGTCCTCCCATGTCCACTGCTCGAACTCACGCTGCTTGGTTCTGGATCGGTGGGTGGTTCTGTAACGGTTCTCCTCTTCCTCTTCATCCGAAGAGGAGGAGCATGGATTGAACCAAGACGCAGCGTGATACTTAGACATGATATTTATTTAGACACGACAAAACAACGAAGACAAAAAACGAACTATACTTGAATTAACTAACAAAATAACAAAACGAATGTAGACAAACCTGAACATACGAACTTACATAAAACACGAAGAACGCACAACAGGAAAAATGACTACATAAAACGATGAACGAACGAAACAGTCCCGTATGGTGCAACAAACACTGACACAGGAAACAACCACCCACAAACAAACAATGTGACACCACCTACCTTAATATGATTCTCAATCAGAGGAGATGAAAACCACCTGCCTCTAATTGAGAACCATATTAGGTACCCATTAACCAACATAGAAACAGAAAACATAGACTGCCCACCCAAACTCACGTCCTGACCAACTAACACATACAAAACTAACAGAAAACAGGTCAGGAACGTGACAGCCACCTTCTCCTCCCTCCTGAATCCTCCTCCCCCCCCCCTCCTCCCTCTCTGCGGATGACTTCGTCAACCATTTTGAAAAGAAGGTCGACGACATCCGATCCTCGTTTGCTAAGTCAAACGACACCGCTGGTTCTGCTCACACTGCCCTACCCTGTGCTTTGACCTCTTTCTCCCCTCTCTCTCCAGATGAAATCTCGCGTCTTGTGACGGCCGGCCGCCCAACAACCTGCCCGCTTGACCCTATCCCCTCCTCTCTTCTCCAGACCATTTTCCTTACCTCACCTCACTCATCAACTCATCCTTGACCGCTGGCTACGTCCCTTCCGTCTTCAAGAGAGCGAGAGTTGCACCCCTTCTGAAAAAACCTACACTCGATCCCTCCGATGTCAACAACTACAGACCAGTATCCCTTCTTTCTTTTCTCTCCAAAACTCTTGAACGTGCCGTCCTTGGCCAGCTCTCCTGCTATCTCTCTCAGAATGACCTTCTTGATCCAAATCAGTCAGGTTTCAAGACTAGTCATTCAACTGAGACTGCTCTTCTCTGTGTCACGGAGGCGCTCCGCACTGCTAAAGCTAACTCTCTCTCCTCTGCTCTCATCCTTCTAGACCTATCGGCTGCCTTTGATACTGTGAACCATCAGATCCTCCTCTCCACCCTCTCCGAGTTGGGCATCTCCGGCGCGGCCCACGCTTGGATTGCGTCCTAACTGACAGGTCGCTCCTACCAGGTGGCGTGGCGAGAATCTGTCTCCGCACCACGTGCTCTCACCACTGGTGTCCCCCAGGGCTCTGTTCTAGGCCCTCTCCTATTCTCGCTATACACCAAGTCACTTGGCTCTGTCATATCCTCACATGGTCTCTCCTATCATTGCTATGCAGACGACACACAATTAATCTTCTCCTTTCCCCCTTCTGATAACCAGGTGGCGAATCGCATCTCTGCATGTCTGGCAGACATATCAGTGTGGATGACGGATCACCACCTCAAGCTGAACCTCGGCAAGACGGAGCTGCTCTTCCTCCCGGGGAAGGACTGCCCGTTCCATGATCTCGCCATCACGGTTGACAACTCCATTGTGTCCTCCTCCCAGAGCGCTAAGAACCTTGGCGTGATCCTGGACAACACCCTGTCGTTCTCAACTAACATCAAGGCGGTGGCCCGTTCCTGTAGGTTCATGCTCTACAACATTCGCAGAGTACGACCCTGCCTCACACAGGAAGCGGCGCAGGTCCTAATCCAGGCACTTGTCATCTCCCGTCTGGATTACTGCAACTCGCTGTTGGCTGGGCTCCCTGCCTGTGCCATTAAACCCCTACAACTCATCCAGAACGCCGCAGCCCGTCTGGTGTTCAACCTTCCCAAGTTCTCTCACGTCACCCCGCTCCTCCGCTCTCTCCACTGGCTTCCAGTTGAAGCTCGCATCCGCTACAAGACCATGGTGCTTGCCTACGGAGCTGTGAGGGGAACGGCACCTCCGTACCTTCAGGCTCTGATCAGGCCCTACACCCAAACAAGGGCACTGCGTTCATCCACCTCTGGCCTGCTCGCCTCCCTACCTCTGAGGAAGTACAGTTCCCGCTCAGCCCAGTCAAAACTGTTCGCTGCTCTGGCACCCCAATGGTGGAACAAACTCCCTCACGACGCCAGGTCAGCGGAGTCAATCACCACCTTCCGGAGACACCTGAAACCCCACCTCTTTAAGGAATACCTAGGATAGGATAAAGTAATCCTTCTAACCCCCCCCCCCCCTTAAAAGATTTAGATGCACTATTGTAAAGTGGTTGTTCCACTGGATATCATAAGGTGAATGCACCAATTTGTAAGTCGCTCTGGATAAGAGCGTCTGCTAAATGACTTAAATGTAAATGTAAATTGTGTAGGTCTATAGTGTGTGCATGGTTCATGGTCCATGATGTTTGACCATGACACTCTCAAAAGAAAGCCAGGACTGTCACCAACCACAGCAATATTCTCCCCTTGTCCCCCCTCCCTCCACCCACAATCTCCCTCCCTTAACTCCTAACCACGCCTTTATCCCCATTGAACAAATCCAAGCTGCCTCTGCCTCACCTCCCCTCTATATCTGTCTGATGAATGGCTTTCCCCTCCACTGGCTTTAATGGGTTGCTGTGGGCCTGCTGCAGTCCAGACTGGGCCCAGGCTCTGAGGCTCTGAGGCCAACGCTACGTGTCCTCTTATCTGTGCTGCGGAGAATCTAAATGGCTGTTTAGACGATGGATACAGGCACGTAACCTGAATATTGATAAAGAAAAAGCACCCCACATTACCCATTATTATCTTTAGGCTATAGTGTTACAGATGGAAGTTGTCTGTCATGAATCATCTTAAAGTCATGCTGGTCACCACCATGTTTGGTTTTACCATTGGGTGTATCATGCTGCATTTGAGGTTGGTTAAAATCATACGATTTTGTATGTGTGTGTATGTGTGTGTGTCCTAGAAGTGCCAGTCCTTAATATACCATAGTGGTATCTTGTTATTTATTCTCTTGGAAAGCCAGAGGCTGAGTCGTTACAGACTGTGTATTGGATGATAAATAAAGGGTTGATCAATACGGATGTCACCACAGTGCTGAATAACTGACAACCCACTCTCACCACAGTGCTGAATAACTGACAACCCAGTCTCACCACAGTGCTGAATAACTGACAACCCAGTCTCACCACAGTGGTGAATAACTGACAACCCAGTCTGACCACAGTGCTGAATAACTGACAACCCAGTCTCACCACAGTGCTGAATAACTGACAACCCGGTCTCACCACAGTGCTGAATAACTGACAACCCAGTCTGACCACAGTGCGGAATAACTGACAACCCAGTCTCACAACAGTGCTGAATAACTGACAACCCAGTCTCACCACAGTGGTGAATAACTGACAACCCAGTCTGACCACAGTGCTGAATAACTGACAACCCAGTCTCACCACAGTGCTGAATAACTGACAACCCAGTCTCACCACCGTGCTGAATAACTGACAACCCAGTCTCACCACAGTGGTGAATAACTGACAACCCAGTCTCACCACAGTGCTGAATAACTGACAAGCCAGTCTGACCACAGTGGTGAATAACTGACAACCCAGTCTGACCACAGTGCTGAACAACTGACAACCCAGTCTCACCACAGTGCTGAATAACTGACAACCCAGTCTCACCCCAGTGGTGAATAACTGACAACCCAGTCTCACCACAGTGCTGAATAACTGACAACCCAGTCTCACCACAGTGGTGAATAACTGACAACCCAGTCTGACCACAGTGCTGAATAACTGACAACCCAGTCTCACCACAGTGCTGAATAACTGACAACCCGCTCTCACCACAGTGCTGAATAACTGACAACCCAGTCTGACCACAGTGCTGAATAACTGACAACCCAGTCTCACAACAGTGCTGAATAACTGACAACCCAGTCTCACCACAGTGGTGAATAACTGACAACCCAGTCTGACCACAGTGCTGAATAACTGACAACCCAGTCTCACCACAGTGCTGAATAACTGACAACCCGGTCTCACCACAGTGCTGAATAACTGACAACCCAGTCTCACCACCGTGCTGAATAACTGACAACCCAGTCTCACCACAGTGGTGAATAACTGACAACCCAGTCTCACCACAGTGCTGAATAACTGACAAGCCAGTCTGACCACAGTGGTGAATAACTGACAACCCAGTCTGACCACAGTGCTGAACAACTGACAACCCAGTCTCACCACAGTGCTGAATAACTGACAACCCAGTCTCACCACCGTGCTGAATAACTGACAACCCAGTCTCACAGCAGTGCTGAATAACTGACAACCCAGTCTCACAGCAGTGCTGAATAACTGACAACCCAGTATCACCACAGTGCTGAATAACTGACAACCCAGTCTCACAGCAGTGCTGAATAACTGACAACCCAGTATCACCACAGTGCTGAATAACTGACAACCCAGTCTCACAGCAGTGCTGAATAACTGACAACCCAGTCTCACAGCAGTGCTGAATAACTGACAACCCAGTCTCACCACAGTGCTGAATAACTGACAACCCAGTCTCACCACAGTGCTGAATAACTGACAACCAGTCTGACCACAGTGCTGAATAACTGACAACCAGTCTGACCACAGTGCTGAATAACTGACAACCCAGTCTGACCACAGTGCTGAATAACTGACAACCCAGTCTCACCCCAGTGGTGAATAACTGACAACCCAGTCTCACAGCAGTGCTGAATAACTGACAGCCCAGTCTCACAACAGTTCGGAACAACTGACAACCCAGTCTCACCACAGTGGTGAATAACTGACAACCCAGTCTCACAGCAGGAGGGGAACTGTTGTGCGTTAATGTGATGTGCGTTAATGTGCGTTGAAGTGAGTCATGCTGGGGGAATGGAATGGTAATGAACGTTGTCTTATCGACCAACGTATTAATGGTTGGAATACGACAAGGGTTGATTGGTGGTTATAGAAAACTGAAATGTACATTTTAGATTCATCCATCTGTCAAACTTTGGCAGACTTTTCAAATAAGTGTTTGAGTGAACACCTAACCGTTCATGAAACTTGTTATTATCAGAAGTTTTTAGAACAAATATGTTAAATAGACAGAAATAAAAAGAGCTGGAAAGAGAGAGGGATTAAGCTGTTTTGGTCTCTCTGGACTGGGTCCTGTCACCATTTAAGACCAATGAACACTGCTCCTCACCTCTCTGGGCAGGAAAGTCATCCAATCAAAACAAGATCCACTTTTACTCAAGTGGGAGAGAGAACACATTTTAATCTTGGCGAGGCTTGAACCCGTCACAGTGATCCGTGAAGGTGAGGCGTTATGGAATAACTCTGACTGATGAAGATGAGAGAGACAGAAAGAGAAAGAGAGACAGGGACAGGGACAGAGAGAGAGAGAGAGAGAGAGAGAGAGAGAGAGAGAGAGAGAGAGAGAGAGAGAAAGAGAAAGAGAGACAGGGACAGGAACAGAGAGAGAGAAATAGAAAGACAAGAGAGAGGACGAGAGATAGAGATGAAGAGATAAAGAGAGAGAGAAAGACAGAGCGTGAGAGAGAGAGAGAGAGAGAGAAGGTCAAGTTATCAGTGTAGGAGCATAGTGCCGGTGTGAACACAGACCAGTTAAAGGTCAGGATCGCTTGTTGCTGTCAGTTGTCTGGGATTGTGTCTGCGATATGAGACAAGCATTTGTGACACGTTGTCAGGGAGATACACCCTAACAAACCTGGACAGGGTGTACAGGCCTCAGTCAATGCTAAACTAAACAAACACTGTCTGACAATATACTGTGTCTTACATTTTAGTCATTTAGCAGACGCTGTTATCCAGAGGAACTGACAGGAGCAATTGGGGTTAAGGTGATTTTTCACCTAGTCAGATTTTTCACCTAGTCAGATTTTTCACCTAGTCAGATTTTTCACCTAGTCAGATTTTTCACCTAGTCAGCTCGGGGATTTTAACCAGCGACCTTTCGGTCACTGGCCCAACGCTCTTAAGCGCTAGGGTTTACTGTAACCTTGTGAAAAGTCCCAGACTGTCATCTCAAATGAGGTAAGCATACTGTAACACACCTGTGCTAAGAAACTCTTAACCTTCGTACCCAGGTTCAAGTCCTACCAGAGAAAGAGAGAGCTGGCTTGTGGATGAGATGAAGAACCACTGGCTGTGAATAACTACAGGGGAGAGCGCTCTGAAAGCATTCCACTTTCCCTCCACTCCTGTTCTCCAGGTGACAGGAGAGGAGGAGTATAGGAGGAGTCATTGAATTAAATGAGTAACCTTGAGCCTATGGTGGTGTATGAACTGTGACCACAATAGTTCATAAAGAGTGGACTGTGTGTGACTCATAGCAGAGGTCAGTCTCAGAGGTGACTTCAATCACAGACGCTGCCCAGAGAGAACCAGTCGCCTCCCAAAGTAACGCAGAACTATCTAGAGGTGACAGATTATGAAAAGCAAATGTATTTCTTGTCTTTGTGAACTATTTTGAAATGCCCAAAACAGGGGAATTTGAATATCTGGTGAGGACAAAAAGGACGTGCACAAATTAAGCTTAACTGAACATAAGTCCACAACGGGTAGGACAAGCAGAAAATCAGGTTGGTCACAGCTGTCAGACCAAATAGATATGACAAGCATGACATTTTTTTTGCACAAAAGCATCATTGCCTTTCCAGGCCACTTTTGCACCTGCTCTGGTGGAGCAATGAAAGTACTGTAGAACTTTCCTTGTGTTGAAAACATGTATCCCTGATGAAGCCTGATGATGACCTTTGGGTCAAGACTTTGCACAAACAATGGGAGCATTCAGGAGTGTGTGGTTATCTATTACTTATTTCCTGATTTTTATTTAACTAGGCAAGTCAGTTAAGAACAAATTTGTATTTACAATGACTGCCTACACCGTCCAAACCCTCCCCTAACCCGGACGACACTGGGCCAATTGTGCGTCACCCTATGGGACACCCGATCACAGCCGGTTGTGATATCGCTCGGGATCAAACCCGGGTCTGTAGTGACGCCTCTAGCACTGCAATGCAGTACCTTAGACCGCTGCGCCACTCATGATCCCATATGCATGTACTCATGGGACCAGCCAGGTTTCCGCTCAGGGCTTATTCCACTTCTATGAAGTCTAGAGGTCTATACCTGACAAATAAATCCACATTTTCAAAATCAGCCAGGAGTCACAGTATAGACGGGTTGGCTGACAACGTCACAAAAATGATGTGCACGCAGCAGAGGCAGAAGGCCGTGTGGTCAGATAGCTCTAGCAACAATGACCAGAAGCTGCCATGTGGGGAATCCTAGGTGGCTCTTTTCAGCTAGTTTCATCTGGTTCTTGATACCATGTCTTGTTTTGAGGTGTTTTGACTCATGTCAAGTCTATGCTAATACGGCAAAAAATCTGCTAGCTAGTTAACTAACAACTGTAACGATGAGGGAAATCCTGGCTGATATCTGGTCACATAGCCAGTTCATCAGCTCATCATGATGGTTCATCATGTTCCTAACTGAATGGGCTATATAGAGAAACAGAACAGGCTCTGTTCACAACACAAACAGACCCCACAGAGCCCCAGGATGGCAGCACCATTAGACCCAACCAAATTATGAGAAGGCAAAAAAATAACAATTTGACACACTGGAAAGAATCAACCAAAAAACTGAGCAGATTGGAAAGCTACCTGGTCCTAAACAGAGAGTACACAGTGGCAGAATACCTGACCACTGTGACTGACACAAACTTAAGAAAATCCTTGCGTAGGTGTGTTCAACAAGGGAAATAGTTTGCGAAAGCTGGCTAACATTAGCTAACATATTCCATTTGTTTTGTGCTAGCCGCGAGCCGCGACCGTCAGAGGAGGTAGTGTGCAGCGAACGTAAGTGTCCGTTTCAGGTCTAAACTGCCGCTAAAAAATAATCAAGTGGCCATGTAGACTTTCTACTATATTTAGTAGGAGTAGCTAAGTCATTTTCAGTTTGAATATTGACTCTAGAAAGCCACAGTAATCCTTACAAAAAGTAGCTGTGTGATGTTTCACTGGAACATATTGGAATGTTCATGAAATTGTTACTCTGGCAACATGCTCGCTCGCAAACAAAAGCCTTGTTGAACTCGCCTCTGGTCTCTTGTGGTTCTGTACCAGGTACGGAGGATGTTGGGTTACCATGACATCAGAGAAAATCTAGAATATTCACTGTCATTATTTACTGGCCTGGTTTAGGTGATGGACAATAGAATAGCATCATAGCATGTCACTTTTACCATCTGTCATGTGTGTGCAGGCCTATATGGTTGACTGTTGATGGATTGGTTGTGAATGATGTACTAAACCTGAACTAGGTTCAACAAAGGTGAAATAGCTTGCTTCTATTATAATGATAGTATACTGACTCTGCTCTCTCCTAGGGGTCTATCCACCATCCAGTGTCTTAAGGAAATGGAGAGACATCATAGCCAGGTTGAAATATGGACCTGATGGCAATAAGAGACAGATCATTAGATCCCCTGTGATAAGTGGCTCTGTACTGCTTCAGGCTAATGCTTCAGGGGTCTAGTCGTGTAAGTAGCTGTGCAACAAGCCTCCATATCTCTCTGCCTACACTCTTAGAAAAAAATGTGCTATCTAGAACCTAAAAAAGGTTATTCAGCTGTCCCCATAGGAGAACCCTTTGAAGAACCCTTTTTAGTTCCAGGTAGAACCTTTTTGAGCTCCATGTAGATCCCTTTACACAGAGGCTTCTACATGGAACCCAAAATAGTTCGACCTGGAACCAAAAAGGGTTCTGCTATGGGGACAGCCGAACAACCCTTTTGGAACCCTTTTTTCTACGAGTGTACTCAAGTAGGTCTCTGAACTTTACCTGCGTGCACTTCACACCATTTGCAATGTGTTGTCTGCCAAGTTCATCTACATTCATGAAAGCAAGGATGGTGATGGAAAACCTCATTGCTTGCCAGTGAATGGAGCAACAATCAAAGGACACATTTGTATTTTTTTTATTTTAGGACCCAGGGCTAGTGGCAATAATCTGAGTGCAACAGAACTTGAATAAAATAAACGGCTCACGTCCTCATTGTAGCTGTCACGATCGTCTTGATAAGAAAGAGAGGACCAAAGCGCAGCGTGTGCAAAATACATCTTTTATTTAGAAGAGGAAAAAACACGAAACGAACACTATACACAAACTGACGATCGTGAAGCTCCCTTGAGCACTGAGCCTGCCCAACCTTACCTGGTTGTATGCTCCCCGTGGCCCGACCAGTGCGGGGAGGTGGAATAACCCGCACCGGGCTATGTAGGCGAACCGGGGACACCATGCGTAAGGCTGGTGCCATGTAAGCATGGCACTTGGCTCAATGCTCAATCTAGCCCTACCAGTGCGGGGAGGTGGAATAACCCGCACCGGGCTATGAACACGTACAGGAGACACCATGCGCTCTACTGCGTAACACGGTGTCTGCCCGTACTCTCGCTCTCCACGGTAAGTACAGGGAGTAGGCGCAGGTCTCCTACCTGACTTCGCCACTCTCACTTTTTGCCCCCCCCCCCAATACATTTTTGGGGTTTACTTTCGGGCTTCCGTGCTAGCCGCGTACCTTCATACCCCCGGTTCCTCTCTCCGGTTGCCTCCGCTCTCCTCGCTGCCTCCAGCTGTTCCCATGGGAGGCTATCCTTTCCAGCCAGGATCTCCTCCCATGTGTAACAACCCTTGCCGTCCAAGACGTCTTCCCATGTCCATAAATCCTGTGTAGGTGGGTCCTGTTGCCGCTTGACACGCCGCTTGGTCCGATTCTGGTGGGTAATTCTGTCACGATCGTCTTGATAAGAAAGAGAGGACCAAGGCGCAGCGTGTGCAAAATACATCTTCTTTTATTTAGAAGAGGAAAAAACACGAAACGAACACTATACACAAACTAACAAAATGACGATTGTGAAGCTATACTGACAAATAGTGCTGACACAAACACTACACATAGACAATTACCCACCAACACCTAAATCCTATGGCTGCCTTAAATATGGCTCCCAATCAGAGACAACAATAAACAGCTGTCTCTGATTGAGAACCAAATCAGGCAACCATAGACTTTCCTAAACACCTACACTGAACACAACCCCATACATACTAAAAACCCCTTAAACAATACACACACCCTAAACTAGACAAAACACACAAAGACAACCCACCCCAACTCACGCCCTGACCAACTAAATAAATAAAAGAAAAAGGAACAATAGGTCAGGAACGTGACAGTGGCGTTGTGGTATTCCGTGCTCTGCGCCGCTAGCCTGCTACCTAAATGAATCAGGTTAACGTCCTCATTGTGGCGTTGTGGTATTCCGTGCTCTGCGCCGCTAGCCTGCTACCTAAATGAATCAGGTTAACGTCCTCATTGTGGCGTTGTGGTATTCTGTGCTCTGCGCCGCTAGCCTGCTACCTAAATGAATAAGGTTAACGTCCTCATTGTGGCGTTGTGGTATTCCGTGCTCTGCGCCGCTAGCCTGCTACCTGAATGAATCAGGTTAACGTCCTCATTGTGGCGTTGTGGTATTCCGTGCTCTGCGCCGCTAGCCTGCTACCTGAATGAATCAGGTTAACGTCCTCATTGTGGCGTTGTGGTATTCCGTGCTCTGCGCCGCTAGCCTGCTACCTAAATGAATAAGGTTAACGTCCTCATTGTGGCGTTGTGGTATTCCGTGCTCTGCGCCGCTAGCCTGCTACCTAAATGAATAAGGTTAACGTCCTCATTGTGGCGTTGTGGTATTCCGTGCTCTGCGCCGCTAGCCTGCTACCTAAATGAATCAGGTTAACGTCCTCATTGTGGCGTTGTGGTATTCCGTGCTCTGCGCCGCTAGCCTGCTACCTAAATGAATCAGGTTAACGTCCTCATTGTGGCGTTGTGGTATTCCGTGCTCTGCGCCGCTAGCCTGCTACCTGAATGAATCAGGTTAACGTCCTCATTGTGGCGTTGTGGTATTCCGTGCTCTGCGTCGCTAGCCTGCTACCTGAATGAATCAGGTTAACGTCCTCATTGTGGCGTTGTGGTATTCCGTGCTCTGCGCCGCTAGCCTGCTACCTAAATGAATCAGGTTAACGTCCTCATTGTGGCGTTGTGGTATTCCGTGCTCTGCGCCGCTAGCCTGCTACCTGAATGAATCAGGTTAACGTCCTCATTGTGGCGTTGTGGTATTCCGTGCTCTGCGCTGCTAGCCTGCTACCTGAATGAATCAGGTTAACGTCCTCATTGTGGCGTTGTGGTATTCCGTGCTCTGCGCCGCTAGCCTGCTACCTAAATGAATCAGGTTAACGTCCTCATTGTGGCGTTGTGGTATTCCGTGCTCTGCGCCGCTAGCCTGCTACCTGAATGAATCAGGTTAACGTCCTCATTGTGGCGTTGTGGTATTCCGTGCTCTGCGCCGCTAGCCTGCTACCTAAATGAATAAGGTTAACGTCTTGGTGTTTTCCATTCAGTGAAGGTTATTGCTCATATGGGTGGGAATGTGGGATTGGGAGTGGCTGTTCTGGAGTGAATTAGAGACACTGCACCATCTTTCAGAGGCGAGCCAGACAAAGCTGGAATTCACTGTAAGGAGAAATGATCCCACCTTTCTCTGTGATTTAGCTCGGGCAACGAGATGAAATGCATATCTTAAATCATGCACGTCGGCTGCAATGGAGATAATATTTTTGAGAACACATCTTGAACTCTCCTGATCTACTGTTGATATCGTTATGCTAGAAACCTTCAGATTTATGATACGTCTCTGCACAGCTAACACTTAGTTTATCTCAATTGACACATTCTTAAAGCCATTTTACACCAAGGTGCAGCCCTTTATCAATGTCGACATACGACACTCAGTATTCAGAAAGGGTCTTCAAAATCAATATATCATCTCTTTAGTCTCTCCTGAGCAAAAGTACATAAACATGTCTTCAGTATTTGGCGGAAAGTCTATTATGTGGAACACAGGCCTCATTAGTGTGTGTGTGTGTGTGTGTGTGTGTGTGTGTGTGTGTGTGTGTGTGTGTGTGTGTGTGTGTGTGTGTGTGTGTGTGTGTGTGTGTGTGTGTGTGTGTGTGTGTGTGTGTGTACATACACATATGCATTCCCTGTGGGAATTCTATGAAAACGGCACCTTAAAATACAGTACGTTGTCCATTCTAAGGCCCCAAACCACCTATGAAGCTAGCAGAATTCACCTTCAAAAAAGATGGCGGCACCCTTCCACGTTACCAACAGAAACAGATGGAGCCCCGACAGGGAGAAATGCACTTGACTACTGTGAAACGACATGAGTGTTCCCAACCATCTGTAGCAGATGTCCAACATGGAGGATGGAGCACAGAGGTCTGTATACCTGGAAATGCCAGATGGGCATTTGGGTCTGGCCCTGTCTATCTGTTCTAGGATGAACCAGGAGGACAGGACTAATGTTCACTACGGCGCTGCAGTGTTGTAACATCCCATTCATTTCAGATGAGAGTGCAGGTCACTGATGCATGCGTTTGTCAGTCTCTGATACCAGACCTTACAATGCATTGAAACAGGTAGACTCCAGTTGTTTTTGACACATTTGTTCCCTGAACCATTTATAATCTTGTATTTGGTTTTTGGGTATTGGATTTAGCATGTAACTGTAGCCTTGCCCACCGGAATACAGCATTACAGTCTACCAGTGAAGTGTAAACCCACTGCCCTGTAGGGTGCCTGGTGTTGACTAGGAAGTAGGTTTGCTTCCGGTTGCCTGTGTTTATTTCCACCAAGGTCATTGCTCGTAGGGAGAGGAACGTATGTGGGGGAGTGAGTGGGCGGAGACCAAGGGATGTCATTCATCACAGGCTCAACCAAACGCTCTTCTCCATGGTTACACCAGGAACAAAGCAAACTGCATGTTGATATCATAATCGTCTGTCCAGTTTACCTACTTTTTTCAGCAGGGGGTATTTGGTTCAGCAGGGGATACTTACTGTAGTTCTTATACAGTTATTGATTCAGTAATTGATTGAGTAATTTGCCTTAGTGTTCCACTGACGTCTTTGGCCGTGTAATCAATATTCTGAGGCTTTAAGCATCTCTCTACTTAGAACCTTTTACTGTGGGCTTGGATAGACAGATCAGGGCCTCCTTGATTAATATACCATAAGGAGAGACTAATATGGCAAAACAGCCGTGTGTATCATTCACTGTGCCGTTGTACCTGCCATGAAGCTGAGCAATGGAACTAATCGGCCCTTTTATAGCTACAATCTGTTGTTGTTGTAACGAAAGGGGTTTGGTAGTGGATTGATGCTAATGGACCAAGAAGACATGTTCCCATTGGCTTCATCAGTATCGTTTAATAGCAGCCATAGCAACTTGTTTGTAGCTGTTTACTCCCATGCACTGGCTAATGCAGCCTTAGATGCTAGTTCAAATACATGAGTAATGGCTCTGCTCCCACGCAATTTAACCAGTGAATTTGTGGGGGTGTTTTGTACTAATACTCAATGCAGTTCTACACTCTTGGAAAAAAAGTGCTATCTTGAACCTAAAGGGGTTCTTCAGCTGTCCCCATAGTAGAACCCTTTGAAGAACCCTTTTTGGTTCCAAGTAGAACCGTTTTGGGTTCCATCTAGAACCCTTTCCACAGAGGTAGTTATACTTGGAACCCAAAAGGGTTCTACTATGGGGACAGCTGAAGAACCCTTTTGGAACCCTTTTTTCTAAGAGTGTATAGGGCCTAGCCATTAGGAAGCAGACATATGTTATATGCACGTGCACGTGCACATACACCACCACCCCCCCCCCCCCCCCCCCCCCCACACACACACACACACACACACACAAAGGCAGACCTTTCATCATGTCTTTTCATCAGACCCCTGAAGCTTAATAGGAAAGTCCACATAAAACAGGAATCAGTCCACATAAAACAGGAATCAGTCCACATAAAACAGGAATCAGTCCACATAAAACAGGAATCAGTCCACATAAAACAGGAATCAGTCCACATAAAACAGGAATCAGCCCACATAAAACAGGAATCAGTCCACATAAAACAGGAATCAGCCCACATAAAACATAAAATACATTCAAAATACTAACATAGAGTACAGAACAGTTCTGGACAAGAACAACATAAGATATTATTACATCAAAATGAAAAGTCATGTCTTGTCAAGGCACCAAATGAGAGTGATCTGGGCATACTGGATGAGAACATGCCAAAGACTATTCTCATATCATCTGACAGACCTGGAAATGCCAGATGACTTCAAGAGTTTGGAACTATAAGGTTCTATCTGTATTTTAGTCAAAGTTCTGTTCAACGTTCTCTACCTATACAGTAGTCTAAATACCCCAATTTGTGTTGTTAAATTAAAAAGAATACAAGATAAAAATCGCGGACACCATTCAAACCAATGAGGGTTTGTATAGTCCCAAGCTCTCGACTTGTAAACGCTGTCTAATACAGGAAATGAAATGTGCACTTCAACTAGGCCTACTTGTGTTCTTGCTGGAGTCCATTTCTTCCCAGCCAATCATACAACTGCTCAATTCACCCACTGTAATAGAAACATCAAATTGGTGCCGATTACCACTTTATTTCCTCACCATGTTTTATTGTGTTTCATCACGTGAACATCAGCCCAATATAATTACAACTGGCAGACAGTCCATTGCTCACACAGAGTCAGTGTTCCACTGTCATAAACACAGCAGACAAGAGGCATTGGGGAAATAGTTTTATGAGTTGGCATTGGCTCCCTTCTTCTTGCCAAATGTTGGCACCACATTCACAAAGTACCTGTTATATTGGATCCTCCTCTAAGCCAGTCTTCTTTTTCTTCTTCTCCTGCTTGTCCACCTTGGAGGTCTGTCCCCTGACCTTCCCCACTCTGGCCAAGGAGCCATTGACTTTGCCTCCCAACAGTCGGTGGTAACCTCAAGAGTGCTGAACTCCAGTGCAGACTGGCCAATCACATCATCGTCCTGCAGGGGTACCCCACACAGCAAAACCACCTGGTCATCACAGGACAGTCCCTCCAATGCCTCAATATGAGCCTTGATGTGGGCGACAGTCTCTAGCCGAGACACCTCAAAGGTGTGGAGAGTCTGAGCACGCACAAATAGCTGCATGGTCAACCAAAGTCTCACAGTTGCAGTGCAACAAGCGTGTGTTTCGTCTGTAGAATGAAAACAGGAAGTGGCAAGAACACGAAAGGTCTAATTCAATCTACTCAGCTATTCAGCATTCATGATTAGAGCTAAACACAGGACAATGTTCTCTCGGGGGCCGGGCTATAGCTTATTTCCATAAATATACAGACAGGTTTCCTTTGCCTGAACATAACCTAATTACTTAGATCAAGCCAAGCAGGCGTTGGTGTGTTGTTGTGGTTCATGCGGTAAACATGCACATAACAGATGGTTAGATTGAATTAAGATCTGTTGCAGGCAAGAACACCAAGGGAACATTGTGAATTAGCCCTCTATCGTTTACCACGTAACCTTCCTCCTGTCTTCCTCCCTCCCTCTATCAACCAGTCCCTATACGTGTGTGGGGTCCACATGTACTGCTTAACATTGCCTCAGGGGTCCACATCTAACATCAAATCCAACTCTCTCATTAGGCACATAGTCTCATTTTATGGTGTTGTAGGACATTTACTTTGCTAGCAGTTGGGGGAACCATCACCATTTAGACACAAACTCTGGATTATAATCGAATAACTCACCCTTTTTCCTCTAAATCAGACCGGATAGGTGAAAGCAATGGGTTGCAAACTCTACCCAGCCACTATCCAGGCCCTCTGAGATCAGCAAGGAGGGAAATTCGACAAGGTCAGAGGAAAGAAAGAGAGGGAGCAAGTTATCCAATTGGAATGTAGCCACAACGTCCGTCCGTCGAGCTGAGCTGAGATATTGATTAGATCCCAACATTGCTGCTGATTTAGCCCCGGCCGGCACAGCTGTAGCACCCATGTTATACTACTGACAGGCCATTCATCTGACTGTGAGAGCCTCAACGACCGCTGGTAGATCAGGCAAATTAATAATATTCCATTAATAATTGTCTATTCTCTCCCTTCTCCATGTTTCATCCTCCATTTATCCTCCAGGGCTAGTAGGACAAAGTATCTGAGAGCGATCCCAGAAATAAAACAGTGGTTAAGAGTCCCGACAGCCACAGGCGGTTTGTTTGTCTCTTTGGCTGTCAGGTGCTACTGAGATTGACCTAATAAACAATAGTCAAAGTCATGGGAACCAGTCCAAGTCGTCAGGTCCAGACATATTGTATTGGTGACACCTGGGAACTCTGAAAAATATGAGGTCATATCATGACGTCAGTGATCTTCAGGTTGGAAAGTCGGAACTCTAGAAAGAGGCCAGAGTTCCTGACTTGGAATTCCAACTTAGATGACAATTCAAACTATTTTTCCCAGTCGGAGCAAATTTTTTTCAGAGTTCCCAGTTGTCTTGAACGCACTGAAGTCTGAGATTTCCGAGTTCCCAGTTGTTTTGAACTTGGGTTCTTGGGCAACTTGGGTTCTGATAATGATGGTAATTCATGTTTGAACGTTGAGGATTTTACACATTACTTTGAATGTGTAAATGTGTGAATGTGTGTGTATATGCATGACAGAGAGAGATAGGGAGAGAGAAAGAGAGAGAGAGATGTCAATCATTCCCAAGCCTCTCAAGCATCCCCTAAATGTTATCTGTGATCTGAAGACATTCTCCTCTCTCGATCACTACACCATCAGCACACCTGACTACACTGGCTTCTAGAAGGTTCTGTAAATGTTAGTAGAGCTATTTTTGTCACATTTTAGTTCCATCCTGAATCTACTCACTAGGGGCCTCATCATGTTTTGGAGCATACATGCATGCGACAGTTTTCACCCCAAAGTTTGTATTTATAAAAACTGAACTTGACGTGACAATGTGCTCATCCTGCCGCAAACTTTAGACCATGCATACGCACAGTTTCTATTGGTTGAAGTCTTGCATTGCAAGATGGCAAAAGTATTCTAGTAATAGTAGACTTTTACAAATCGGGAATAAATATATGATGACACTCTTATAACAACAACAAAAAACATGTAGGCCTTGCTAAATATAATAACAATATGGAATCATTTGCCATAGTGAGAAAAGAGAAAATCGATTTATCTTTGCATTCTAAAATAATTAGAAATAGACATATTTCCTATTATTTATTGCAGAATAAATGTCTCACCTTTTCTGACTGATGGTAGCCTATAGGCCTACAACAAGTTGGAACAGACTACCATTCTTCATCTCTCATTTAATCGGACCCACGTCACAGTAGTAAAAAGATAAGCTATTTCAAGAATTCCTATTTTGCTCTATGCGATCCGATCCGAAGCTCAGTTTAACGGTTGAACAGACGGTTCACCTTTTCCAGTGACATTTGTAACGTATATGATATTTCATTTACATGCTGAAGAAAAATATAAACACAACATGCAACAATTTTAAGATTTTACTACGTTACAGTTCATATAAGGAAATCAGTCAATCAAAATAAATTCATTAGGCCCTAGGATTTCACATGACTGGGCAGGGGCGCAGCCATGGGTGGGCCTGGCCCCCAAGTGGGTGGGCCTATGCCTTCCCAGGCCCACCCACTGGGGAGCCAGGCCCAGCCAATCAGAAATATTTTTTCCCCACAAAAGGTCTTTATTACAGACAGAAATACTCCTCCGTTTCATCAGCTGTCCGGATGGCTGGTCTCAGATAATACCGCAGGTATATACCCGGACGACGCTAGGCCAATTGTGCGTCGCCCCACGGACCAAGTCACCACTTTTCGTGTTCGAGTTCAGTCACTGCGTGGAAACACTGCGTGGGATCATGGTCCCAACTGCTAGAGAGAGGATGGGCGAAGCGCGTCTGAGGAAGGCCGTGTGATGGCTGCCTGGAGGCTCTGTCCATCTCAGTGTAGTGAGACGAGACACTGGAGGTGTGGAGTGCAGGGAGGAATTTCAGGAGGTGCAGGGTTTGGTCCAGGCAAGGTGCCAGAGCTCCAGTAAGGCACCAAGATGGACTGGCCAAGTTTGGTGAAGGAGCCGAGTCATCTACTCGACCTGGTTGAAGTTTTGCTTGCAGACATGCACTAGAGTGGAGCACAACGAATGTCAGATGCTGCAATTAGCAACTGAGGAACTGAAAAGACTAGAAGGGGGGTTAAAGGAAGGCCCAACCCCCAGTCCTGGACCAAGGTTGTGCTGAACCCCCTTCATGGTAGAGTCAACCCCCAGTTGTTGACTGGGGTTGTGCCAGACCACCCAGCACAGGGAAAGGCCTTGGACCAAGGTTGTGCTGGACTGGCCAGTGCAGGGAAAGGCCCTGGACCAAGGTTGTGCTGGACTGGCCAGTGCAGGGAAAGGCCCTGGTCCAAGGTTGTGCTGGACTGGCCAGTGCAGGGAAAGGCCCTGGTCCAAGGTTGTGCTGGACTGGCCAGTGCAGGGAAAGGCCCTGGACCAAGGTTGTGCTGGACTGGCCAGTGCAAGGAAAGGCCCTGGACCAAGGTTGTGCTGGACTGGCCAGTGCAAGGAAAGGCCCTGGACCAAGGTTGTGCTGGACTGGCCAGTGCAAGGAAAGGCCCTGGACCAAGGTTGTGCTGGACTGGCCAGTGCAAGGAAAGGCCCTGGACCAAGGTTGTGCTGGACTGGCCAGTGCAAGGAAAGGCCCTGGACCAAGGTTGTGCTGGACTGGCCAGTGCAAGGAAAGGCCCTGGACCAAGGTTGTGCTGGACTGGCCAGTGCAAGGAAAGGCCCTGGACCAAGGTTGTGCTGGACTGGCCAGTGCAAGGAAAGGCCCTGGACCAAGGTTGTGCTGGACTGGCCAGTGCAAGGAAAGGCCCTGGACCAAGGTTGTGCTGGACTGGCCAGTGCAAGGAAAGGCCCTGGACCAAGGTTGTGCTGGACTGGCCAGTGCAAGGAAAGGCCCTGGACCAAGGTTGTGCTGGACTGGCCAGTGCAAGGAAAGGCCCTGGACCAAGGTTGTGCTGGACTGGCCAGTGCAGGGAAGGGCTCTGGTCCAAGGTTGTGCTGGACTGGCCAGTGCAGGGAAAGGTAGATGTGGAGAGGGAGGTATGGTAGTTCTTCTGGTAGTTGATCCAGGTCCCGGTGAATATCCGCAGTCTTTTGTCAGGTTATCCTCTGGGGCTAACTCTGTCATCTTTAGCATCATCTTGCGCCGAGGTTGTCTTCACTGTGGGTTCATGTCCCCCAGTTTGGTGCATCTTTCAATGGATTATCATGTTGGTGGAATGAGTTAAGACTCTCACAAAGGTTTAAAAAGTTGGTTGCCCCCAAAATGATCCAGGCAGACAAATTGTACAGGTCATGGCTGCCAGAATTGCTCATCTGGAGGAGCAGGGAACTGCCAGAAGGCAAGAGGGGCTGCAGGGAAGGAGCGGTGTGGTGGGTCGCCGTGGAGGTAGGTCAGGGAGGGGCACCGTGAGGAGACAGGGGGTGTACCATGTAGGCACACCATGGAGGAGAGCTGTGGAGAACACATTTCAAACATTAATTTTCAGTCTGTGACAAGTCATTAGGTGGGAGCTGTCTGAGGATGGCTGGAGATCTGCCCCAAGCAGGTGTGGGGGCCGAGGCAAGGGCCGCAGCAAGAGTTTCTTGTCCAGCAGACAGGGACCTGATTGTGTCTGGGACAGCTGTGTCAGAAAATTCCTCCCAAGGCAAACAGTCCATGTCTTACAGTTGTTGCCCAAGGGCCTTGCAGTACAGCATATTTGTTAGGCAGATATACAAAGGAATGACGATGGATTACGTTTAAATAGTATGAGGGTGATTGATTAAGCAAGGGGATTTAGGTGACTGAGGTGGGCTTGTGGCTAATGAAAATTGGATGCAGGTGTGCAAATTGGCATGGTCACAGCTCTATGTCCATATATGGAGTTCTTTGCTAATAGGCAGCATTCCAATATGGGTGTCGGTGCCCATGTATGGAGTTCCTGCTCAAAACCACATTCCAATATGAAAGTATGTGCCCATATATGGAATTCCTGCTCTAAAGCTGCATTTCAATATGGAAGACAATGCCCATATATGGAAGTTCCTGTTGTGGATTAGCTGTGCCGTCCTCCAGAAACTGCATTATAACCTACACATGGTGCTACTATATAGCACCCTGCTTATACACACACTATAGGCCTATCATTCTTAAACTACTTGGCTCTGAGATCAAGGGGGAAGAGTGGAAAAGACAGAGAAAGCTGAGGAGACAAATTGAAGCAGCTATTAGGACAGCTCATAACACTCTAGCTATTCTAATTGTCTGGTCTAATGGATATGCAGACAGAAGATCCTTTATTAAGTTCTCATTGTGTCATTGGAAAAGCTATTTTGGAAAATGACCTCAGAAAATGACCTTTAGATTTGGAGATGGACAAATGGTATAATTTCCCATTGGGCTATCATCATAGACAATAGTTGCAATTTCAAGAAATGTCACAATTACCATAAGGACTAGAATTTAAGTATGCACTTCCACTTCTTTCATATGCAGAAAAAATGGATTGATTGCCCTTAAAGTTCTTATTTGAATCTTATAAGTAATATAAGTTAAGCTACTCTGCATTGAGTCATAGACAGTGTGTGTAAATCTAGTTAAAATCCCACATTATGCAGATAAGTCAAATGTAAACCAAATATTGATTAAAATGCCCCAAATGATTAATACAAACGTCTATATTGCTTTGGCCAGAGTCATTTACGCCAATTCACTGAACTACAATGAATCTTGATGTAGGCTATTCGTTCATTTCTCTCCATCTATTGATATTTCTGTTATTTGGCATGTTATACTTTCCCTTTGGAAGCACCAGACACCAGGCCACTGAGTTTGGCATGATAAACTAATGAGCCATAGGGCTCTGGTCAAAAGTAGTGCACTATGTAGGAAATAGGGGCCCATTTGGGACGCACTGCGGAGGCTTCCTACTGCGCACGCACTCCAATTCCACATCTATGACTCCATCCATAAATAGTATGTCTTTTCTAGGTAACGCTCTTCTCATTCAGGGAAACACAAAGAGTCTGCAGTCGAATCTCTCACATAAAAATCCAACTGAGATTCACACCGGCTCAGATATACATAGAATATCAAAGATGGGACGGAGCAATCATGTTGGTAAAATGTCACATCGTTGATCAATAAATAATTGTCCCTCAACATACAGGATTTGCTGTGAATGTTTTGTGTATTCTCTAGTGCATTTAGTGATAATAGTAAACAAGAAATACATAACTCAGTTTGAAGTTTCTGTACTGTTGGGATACAACTAATAGGTTATACAAATGATGGTGAGAATCCTCTCAAGATTTATAGTTAAGCAGTAAGGGGGTGTGGTATATGGCCAAGGGCTGTTCTTAGGCATGACGCAATGCGGATATACCATGGCTGTCAGCCAATCAGCATTCAGGACTCAAACCACCCAGTTTATAATATAACTTAGATCACATCAGGGAATGTTGGTGAAATGGCACATCATTGATCAATAAATACTGGTGCCTCAACATGTGTCTTGTACACTAGTGAATTTAATTATACTATTAGGATTATACCAGATATACATTTGACCTATACTGTTGGGGTAAAACAGATTTAGTCCAGATTTGGATCGCATCAGTGAGAGGGTTAACCTATTTTGGGTTTGAGTCATTCTTTGTTCCATGTCTTGCTCCTATAATAAATGGGGGAAAAAATGTATTCCATGTTCAGCATGTGCTGTATAATTCATAATGATGTATGTTCTGTGGGAATAAATAGGAAATCTCATTATAAAGCCATGCTTCAGATTTTAGTTTAGCCTCTGCAGGTCAGATAGGGTCAGAGTAGTGAGATTTCCTTTTGAGGCATTCCACCACATCTAATTTTTATAACCACACGTGTTTCCTAGAATACCTTCACAGCCTCCAAAATGGCACTCTATCCCCTATATAGTGACATATGGCTCTGGTCAAAAGTAGTGCACTATTAGGGTATAGGGTGCCATTTAGGGTACGGGCCTTATGAATAATAACACGATTTCTCTGAAATGGGAGAAGGCAAAGTAGCAGCGCAAACTGCAGTTGCAGAGATGAATATAATACAAGCGTAAGAGCTCAATCAGACACAGTACATATGAGATGAGAGAGACAGAGAAGAGAGAGAGACAGAGATGAGAGACCGATAGAAACCACACACCACAATAAAGTGCACTCAACCATGTCCTCAGAAGAGAGAAAGAAGATTGGACAACCTCATGAATTCAGTCATAAAAAGGAGGTGTAGGAATTCTATTCCATATGCAAAATAAAAGTCAAGGTATTCAGAAACGACTACCTTTCTGTTTCTGACGGAAACAAAACAGGATTACATAGTAGTTAGAGCCCTTTTTATTTCAGATATAAAAATGACAACGCTTGATTCACAACCATTTCGCTAAGAATAATTAGAAACAGAGACGAGCACAACAAGACCAAGACATATCCCTGGGGCTACACGACAGACAAACAAAGACACAAGGAGAGTTTTCATGGTCAAAGTTTCTCCTTTTCAACACAAGTCTAAAAAAAAAACAATAGAATGTCTCCTTTTCTCACTTTCCTTTCATTAGTTTCTCTCTCCTAAACATAAACTACACCCCATACCACTAAAGGGACAAACATACAAACCAATAGACAAAACAATACAGAACACATACACTACTGAGGAAGTATAGACTACTTCCACTGTTGGTCATCATAGACTTTCGGACGCAACATCAGCATCGATCAAAGCCTGTAGAAGGGTGTTTGACAGTTTGGGAACTAAATCCGATATGAGTATTTAAAGATTTATGTCCTGAAAGTGGCATCACATTGATTGCCAAAATGAGTAATGGTAAATGATTCATTACACCCTTGACAACAACTAAAATATTTAACATGACATATTAAAGCTAGAATCTTCAGCTAAAACAATAACAAGGTGGTACCCCTCCTCTGTTTAGTAAAAAGCCTGGAGAAATGTAACCACTGTCAAATTCATAGACATAGCTATGGACATAATCAAACTAATGACAGTTTTAACCATGTTTTAAAGCTATACAGTATTTGTTTACATTTACCTTGTTTGCAAACATTGAAGCAAAAAAAGCACATATCTGGGGTTCTGATTGGGTACGACAGTTGAACTAAGCTCATGAGGCATTTATACATTATATTCTTCAAGAATCAATGGGTATGTATCATCAATGTGTAAGTGAGAAAATTGATCTAACAACTCCCACTGGGCAAAAATGTACTGAACCAACGTTGTTTCAACCATCGTTTAAAATCAAACATCTATGTGGTGATGTTGAATCAATGTGGGAAACTGAGTAGATTTGAAAAGGGCATCAGGGTAAGGGAATTTAGTCTTTATTTTAACTAAAATCCAATGACATGGTGAAATGTTTTGTTGATTTCCCATCGAATTGACGTTAGCTGACAACTCAACCAAAATTAGATCAAAACTAGACATTGAAATGACATCTGTGCCCAGTGGGTAAGGATTCTAGCTTCAAAGGGATTTTGTAGTTCGACGTTTGCTTTCACAGTGCCTTGGTTGAGGTACTGTTTACTGTCTCTAGGCACTTGAAGACACAAGATGAACATTCAGTCCAGTGTAACAGCCAATCATAATGACTAGATCAATAGTACTGTACAGCACTACAACCAATCACAACAACCAAATCAATATGGAGACACTCTCACAGACTTATACAATATATTTCTCATTAAATCCTACTGTTGGGAAAACATATGACAATGAGAAATAGAGGTCATGTTTCTTCCCAATAAACAATAAATACTGTAAAATAAAAATTATAACAGTCGACAAAAAAGTAGGTCGGAATTGAGTCAGAAATCTCAAAAGGTATTGACCCCATGACTTCATAAACAGTCGAGACAAAAAGGGGCACGTTGACTGGACTAACAAACCCGAGGCCCACTGCGAGCCGGTCAGGCACGTGCAGATGGGCAGGTGCAGTCCAGTGGCTCGTCCAGAGGCCTGTCTTCACATTAAAAATAGTTACATACACCTTGCAAGTTTGCCACTGTGTGAACTATCCCATGGACATGTAAGAACCCCCACCGCTGTCACTGCCACCACACATAGCCCACTGCTAGAGCACAGTGCTGGCTGTGTCAAAGTCCTTGCTGATCTGGGAGGAGCTTGGTAGAGACTTGAGGTACTCCATGTGTCTCCTCGCGTCCTCCTGGTTGTGCCTGACGTAGTAGATGACGTAGGTGATCACCATGGCGAACCAGCAGAACATGGTCACGAACATGGCCACGTCGGTGGTCTTGTGGTGGAAGTTACAGAAGTTGATGCCAGAGTCCAGGACCTGAATGACGGGCCGGCCGGCGTACTCGTCCTGGACAGAGGTGTGGCAGCTCACCTCGTTGACCGTCTCAGGGTCCAGCCTCAGCTCCCTCAGTACCTCCTGGAGGGAACACTCGCAGTGCCAGGGGTTGTTGGAGAGTCTTATACGGGCACTCAGCTTGGTGAAGGTCTCCTTGGGGACGCTGCGGAGCTGGTTGTTGGAGAGGTCCAGGGAGCGAAGTCCCTCGGAGACCCCCAGGAAGGCCCCTGCGTCGATACTCTCGATGTGGTTATGCGACAGGTCCAGTTCCTTGAGGCGGCGGAGGTCCTTGAAGGCCTGGTTGGGGATGTGGCTGATCCGGTTGGACGAGAGCAGGAGGGTGACGGTGTCTTCCGGTAGGTCCGGGGGGATCTGGTCAAGGCTCCGGGAGACGCACTGCACCACCACACCGTTCCTCTCCGAGCAGTGGCAGCTCTTGGGGCACGGTGTCGCCATGACAACCATGAGGGCCGCCACGAGACACAACGTCCTCACGGGGGAAGTGGAGAAACAGAAAGAAGAAGGGAACAGGGTTTGCCAACGTGGCTGAGGAGGCCCCATTAGCTCAGCCGGTAAAAGACCTGACTATCCCTGCGGTTCTTGAACAGGTTTCAATGATTATTGATGGTACACAGCAGCTACTCATATACATATCATTTGATCCTGTACCAGCTTAATAACCCTCTATCTTCATCCCCATATCCATCCATTGGAGTCCAGTGAAGTGACTGTAGAATTTGACCAAAGACAGTCCGGAGGAAAACAAAAGATGGGTTCCAACTAGACAGAAGAGGAAAGGAGTGGGCATATCATTTCAATCCAGACATACTGTAGCCCAAGTTTCAGGACAGCCTATCACTCAGTCCTCTGAAGGCAAGGGATCTGAAAGAGAGAGAGAGAGAGAGAGAGAGAGAGAGAGAGAGAGAGAGAGAGAGAGAGAGAGAGAGAGAGAGAGAGAGAGAGAGAGAGAGAGAGAGAGAGAGAGAGAGAGAGAGAGAGAGGGAGAGAGAGAGAGAGAGAGAGAGAGAGAGAGAGAGAGAGAGAGAGAGAGAGAGAGATTAAAAGAGAGAAACAGGCCATGGCTATTTCTTTAATGGTCCATTTAGTGGGAAATCGTTTTTGTTGTAAGTCTGTGAAGTCCTGGGAAGATGAACATAACAAAGCATGTTTGAGCTGTAGTAGTGAGACAAGCCAGTGTTTGAGATGTAGTAGCGAGACAAGCCAGTGTTTGAGATGTAGCAGTGAGACAAGCCAGTGTTTGAGATGTAGTAGTGAGACAAGCCAGTGTTTGAGATGTAGTAGCGAGACAAGCCAGTGTTTGAGATGTAGTAGCGAGACAAGCCAGTGTTTGAGATGTAGTAGCGAGACAAGCCAGTGTTTGAGATGTAGTAGCGAGACAAGCCAGTGTTTGAGATGTAGTAGTGAAACAAGCCAGTGTTTGAGATGTAGTAGTGAGAGAAGCCAGTGTTTGAGATGTAGTAGTGAAACAAGCCAGTGTTTGAGATGTAGTAGTGAGACAAGCCAGTGTTTGAGATGTAGTAGTGAGACAAGCCAGTGTTTGAGATGTAGTAGTGAGACAAGCCAGTGTTTGAGATGTAGTAGTGAGACAAGCCAGTGTTTGAGATGTAGTAGTGAGACAAGCCAGTGTTTGAGATGTAGTAGTGAGACAAGCCAGTGTTTGAGATGTAGTAGTGAGACAAGCCAGTGTTTGAGATGTAGTAGTGAGACAAGCCAGTGTTTGAGATGTAGTAGTGAAACAAGCCAGTGTTTGACATGTAGTAGTGAAACAAGCCAGTGTTTGAGATGTAGTAGTGAGACAAGCCAGTGTTTGAGATGTAGTAGTGAAACAAGCCAGTGTTTGAGATGTAGTAGTGAGACAAGCCAGTGTTTGAGATGTAGTAGTGAGAGAAGCCAGTGTTTGAGATGTAGTAGTGAGAGAAGCCAGTGTTTGAGATGTAGTAGTGAAACAAGCCAGTGTTTGTGATGTAGTAGTGAAACAAGCCAGTGTTTGAGATGTAGTAGTGAGACAAGCCAGTGTTTGAGCTGTAGTAGTGAGACAAGCCAGTGTTTGAGATGCAGTAGTGAAACAAGCCAGTGTTTGAGATGCAGTAGTGAAACAAGCCAGTGTTTGAGATGTAGTAGTGAAACAAGCCAGTGTTTGAGATGTAGTAGTGAAACAAGCCAGTGTTTGAGATGTAGTAGTGAGAGAAGCCAGTGTTTGAGCTGTAGTAGTGAGACAAGCCAGTGTTTGAGATGTAGTAGTGAGACAAGCCAGTGTTTGAGATGTAGTAGTGAGAGAAGCCAGTGTTTGAGATGTAGTAGTGAAACAAGCCAGTGTTTGAGATGTAGTAGTGAAACAAGCCAGTGTTTGAGATGTAGTAGCGAGACAAGCCAGTGTTTGAGATGTAGTAGTGAAACAAGCCAGTGTTTGAGATGTAGTAGTGAGACAAGCCAGTGTTTGAGATGTAGTAGTGAAACAAGCCAGTGTTTGAGATGTAGTAGTGAGACAAGCCAGTGTTTGAGATGTAGTAGTGAGACAAGCCAGTGTTTGAGATGTAGTAGTGAGACAAGCCAGTGTTTGAGATGTAGTAGTGAGACAAGCCAGTGTTTGAGATGTAGTAGTGAGACAAGCCAGTGTTTGAGATGTAGTAGTGAGACAAGCCAGTGTTTGAGATGTAGTAGTGAGACAAGCCAGTGTTTGAGATGTAGTAGTGAGACAAGCCAGTGTTTGAGATGTAGTAGTGAAACAAGCCAGTGTTTGACATGTAGTAGTGAAACAAGCCAGTGTTTGAGATGTAGTAGTGAGACAAGCCAGTGTTTGAGATGTAGTAGTGAAACAAGCCAGTGTTTGAGATGTAGTAGTGAGACAAGCCAGTGTTTGAGATGTAGTAGTGAGAGAAGCCAGTGTTTGAGATGTAGTAGTGAGAGAAGCCAGTGTTTGAGATGTAGTAGTGAAACAAGCCAGTGTTTGAGATGTAGTAGTGAAACAAGCCAGTGTTTGTGATGTAGTAGTGAAACAAGCCAGTGTTTGAGATGTAGTAGTGAGACAAGCCAGTGTTTGAGCTGTAGTAGTGAGACAAGCCAGTGTTTGAGATGCAGTAGTGAAACAAGCCAGTGTTTGAGATGCAGTAGTGAAACAAGCCAGTGTTTGAGATGTAGTAGTGAAACAAGCCAGTGTTTGAGATGTAGTAGTGAAACAAGCCAGTGTTTGAGATGTAGTAGTGAGAGAAGCCAGTGTTTGAGCTGTAGTAGTGAGACAAGCCAGTGTTTGAGATGTAGTAGTGAGACAAGCCAGTGTTTGAGATGTAGTAGTGAGAGAAGCCAGTGTTTGAGATGTAGTAGTGAAACAAGCCAGTGTTTGAGATGTAGTAGTGAGACAAGCCAGTGTTTGAGATGTAGTAGTGAGAGAAGCCAGTGTTTGAGATGTAGTAGTGAAACAAGCCAGTGTTTGAGATGTAGTAGTGAGAGAAGCCAGTGTTTGAGATGTAGTAGTGAAACAAGCTAGTGTTTGAGATGTAGTAGTGAAACAAGCCAGTGTTTGAGATGTAGTAGTAAGAGAAGCCAGTGTTTGAGCTGTAGTAGTGAGACAAGCCAGTGTTTGAGATGTAGTAGTGAGACAAGCCAGTGTTTGAGATGTAGTAGTGAAACAAGCCAGTGTTTGAGATGTAGTAGTGAGACAAGCCAGTGTTTGAGATGTAGTAGTGAGTCAAGCCAGTGTTTGAGATGTAGTAGTGAAACAAGCCAGTGTTTGAGATGTAGTAGTGAAACAAGCCAGTGTTTGAGATGTAGTAGTGAGACAAGCCAGTGTTTGAGATGTAGTAGTGAGACAAGCCAGTGTTTGAGATGTAGTAGTGAGAGAAGCCAGTGTTTGAGCTGTAGTAGTGAGACAAGCCAGTGTTTGAGATGTAGTAGTGAGACAAGCCAGTGTTTGAGATGTAGTAGTGAAACAAGCAAGTGTTTGAGCTGTAGTAGTGAGACAAGCCAGTGTTTGAGCTGTAGTAGTGAGACAAGCCAGTGTTTGAGATGTAGTAGTGAGACAAGCCAGTGTTTGAGATGTAGTAGTGAGAGAAGCCAGTGTTTGAGATGTAGTAGTGAAACAAGCCAGTGTTTGAGATGTAGTAGTGAGACAAGCCAGTGTTTGAGATGTAGTAGTGAGAGAAGCCAGTGTTTGAGATGTAGTAGTGAGAGAAGCCAGTGTTTGAGATGTAGTAGTGAGAGAAGCCAGTGTTTGAGATGTAGTAGTGATAGAAGCCAGTGTTTGAGATGTAGTAGTGAGAGAAGCCAGTGTTTGAGATGTAGTAGTGAGAGAAGCCAGTGTTTGAGATGTAGTAGTGAGAGAAGCCAGTGTTTGAGATGCAGTAGTGAGAGAAGCCAATGCTTGAGATGTAGTAGTGAAACAAGCCAGTGTTTGAGATGTAGTAGTGAGAGAAGCCAGTGTTTGAGATGTAGTAGTGAGAGAAGCCAGTGTTTGAGATGTAGTAGTGAGAGAAGCCAGTGTTTGAGATGTAGTAGTGAGAGAAGCCAGTGTTTGAGATGTAGTAGTGAAACAAGCCAGTGTTTGAGATGTAGTAGTAAGACAAGCCAGTGCTTATATTTTCAGTGATTCCATCTGGTAGAAATCATATCTGTTGATTTCTTGATGCACAAAGGCTTTGAAAAACAGTACATTGAAAAAGCGTCCTTTAAAAAAAAAACTTCATCAATGACACTCTGCGAAACAAAAAACTATTTTGATCTGTTAAAAATAGGTATTGATAATGCATTAAGGGGAAATATTGTTTATCCAATTTGAGCACCAATTCTCCAAAGCAAAAAAATAACTACACAACAATGTGGTCTATTTGAATTTGATTGATACTGTACTGTATGGTGTGCGCCTGTTCTCCCATTTCTTACAGTGCTGAACGCAAAGAGAGTATCTCCAGTCTCCAGTCCCTTGCCCTGACAGTATAAATAGAAAAGATACATTACCCTAGTAATAATAGAATTGCTCTGATAGTTCCAGGTGGTTACTCCCAATTCCGGACCATGGAGATTCACAGCAGCAAGCCTACTGGAAAACTCTTGAGGAACGTTCCCAGAATAATTGAAATCATTGAGGAATTTTCCCCTGTGATTTGTTTTCTATTGAACACTTTTACATAGACCAAACAGAAACTGTGACTCAACATTCCCTTTCATTTGATTAATATTTGCTGACAACATTCCTGAGACAGAGACTTTTTGCATTCTCCAAATGTTTGCGCTGCATTCATTCATGTCAAAGGTGGTTTATAACCTCACAACAAGCTCAAGGGAAACCATAGCATTCAGCCAACATATCCTGCTCTCCGTCTGCCTGTTTCAAATCCATAAATCCTCACAGGTCTACCACCACATTATTAGCTAGACACCACAGCTTCATTTAGCTACAGTTAGCCCACATGTTCGACTGAAACCAAAACATCAAACAGTATATAGCCTGTGATCACCCGCGGACAGAGGGTCTGCTTTGTCTCTGTAACCCAGGGCGACACAAAAACCTACATGTTAGATTTATCCTTCTCGTGACATACAGTACTTCCATAGGTACAATTAGGCTACCAGTGGTCCGCAAGCAGCAAAACATATGCAGTTTTAACAAGGCGACTCACTTTTCAGAACGCATGGGGTCTTTCAGGTGGAGAAAGTACGTTCTTATTTTTCTTTCTGAATCGTCCCATGCATGGTAGAGGCACTGTTTTATTAGTGTTACTGTTAATATAGTCTAATGGTCATCATTAAGGTGGTGGTGGTGATAATGATGATGATGATGATGAAGAACCGGAGGTAGTATAATTTATTTCAAGTTTTATTGTTACATGCACAAGAACAATGAAATGGTTAACTTGCGAGCTTAATTTCCCATCCAACTCAATTGATGATTTCTGTAGTCTAACAAGTAATAGGAATGTACTTTTGAATGACCTAAAAAGACGTATAAAAATATCAAAAAATACTAATCTTCAATAATATCGACCTTTTATAAATAATATCGAACTGTCTATAGCACTACTTACCTGGTCTTTTTCTCCCGACTTGTTTTCAGAATGAGAGTATGGTCCAGTCAGGGCTATACCGTTGCTTCATCGATGTGAAGTAAAATGTAAACCAACAAACGAATCAGTATCGACTGGAGAGTGACGGAACATAGAATGAGCGCAGTAGGTATAACTCACTTCGCCAGCGCACCGCCTCCACTTGTTGCTGTCATAATAAAAGGTACTATAAAGTTCTTCTCCTCTACGCTACACTGTATGTGTGTACTGTTTGCCTCAAGACTTCCCGAACCTCGTTAAGTTTGCGCGCGCACGTATTGGACAGTTTGGATCCATTTGGGACCTCCTCCACTTGCTTTCTTTGCGTTATATTGAGGTGTCTCTCCCAGTTCATCGTAAATCATCCCTGCAATATTTTTTGAATGCTTTTGCAAATGAATGACACAACTGTGGGAAACACTCGAGTCAACATGGGCCAGCATCCTAGTTGAACGCTTTCGACACCTTGTAGAGTCCATTCCCTTACGAATTGAGTCTGTTCTGAGGGCAAAAGGGGGTGCAACTCAATATTAGGAAGGTGTTCCTAATGTTTTGTCCACTCAGTGTATATGGAATGCATTACTTAGAGCCACCCCATTCAGAAATATCCAATGAATGTGAGGACTTTCAACGTGAAGTCTGTATAGACATTCTACCATAGGGAGATGTCAAGCACATCACTCTGTTAAATATGGATTTGCTTGAACTAAATCACTCAGTAGTCATCTCCTGGAAACGATTGCAAGTGCTGTCCATCTTGAGGACTGAAATGAGAGGACTGTCTAGAAAGCCACAATTTCCTCAATTCAATTCAATTGAAACCATCAAAAATGGCAACATCTGATCTAGTTCATGGTTGCAGATAATAGAACCTGTCTCATGAGATAAACAGAGAAATTACAGGTTTTGATATTGTCATTCTCCCTCTGATAGCCTACTTCTATAGACTGATCACCACAACACAGATGCCAGTGCCACTACAGGCAGTGGAGTTGTCTTTACTCAGTCTTGTTCTGCCAACCAATTATCAATGTTTTTGTCCACGAGGCAGAGCTGCCCTCAGAACAAGATTAAATAAGTTAAACTCCAATTGGCAAGAATTACTTTACTTCTACTGCTATGAACTCTTACTTTAGCCACCAAAACTAAGTTACAGCACTATGGCTGCTACCACTGCAGACTGCAGCTTGCTGTCACTCCTCTCCTCAGCCTCCTCAGTCACCCCTAGCTGATTGTTTGTGCACTGTGCCACCAGGTGTCATCCCTCATATGCCAGACTAGTTCTTCTCGTTGACTGAAGGGTTCCACACCCAGGGTGTCACATCCATCTCTCTCTCTCTCTCTCTCTCTCTCTCTCTCTCTCTCTCTCTCTCTCTCTCTCTCTCTCTCTCTCTCTCTCTCTCTCTCTCTCTCTCTCTCTCTCTCTCTCTCTCTCTCTCTCTCTCTCTCTCTCTCTCTCTCTCTCTCTCTCTCTCTCTCTCTCTCTCTCTCTCTCTCTCTCTCTCTCTCTCTCTGAAATCACTGAGAGGAAATCAAAATTTGCAAGGCAAGGTATCCAATAATGTCAAATGTGCACCTAAATTTAAAAGGCATGAGATTCTGCAATTTAAACAAGATTGGCAGACCCTTGTTCTATTGCAGGGCCTTGGGACCGCATCAAAATTCTTCAGCGAATTTGAATGGATTCAACTTTTTTCCCCCTTAAGGGTTTGGATAGATTTATGGCTGGTTGTAATGATATTAGACTTGGTGGAAGCTGGCTCTTTAAACATGTAGAGTTGAATTATTATGCCAGACATCAATAATGATTAAATGACTTTAGAAAGACCCTACTTCACCTTTGTCCCAGCTGGCCCCTTTGGCTGATGGATATTGATGAGAATCCATGACTTGGGAGAAAGAGACCCACTCATGATATTATAGAATGTATTGTAAGTGTGTTTTTACTATCATAAAGACGTTCTTTTAATGTTCAAACTCTGTTCTGATATTTTACAGTCTATTATCAAATGGAAATGTATTAAAAGTATAGTGCTGAGACTGAAAATGTTGACCATATAGTCATTGTGATATACCAACCTAAAGCAGTGCTGTAAACAGCCCCCACTAAGAACTTGTCGAGGACTTCTAAGACTTGTCCCTATGCATTGGACTTATCTCCTGGTACAGTGCTTGTAGTACAAAAAACGTTGCATCAAGGAACACAATGCCTATCCATAGCCTCTGTAATCCTCTTTAAGCCGCTCCACTTCTTATCATGTTTTACTCATATCACCTCAAGCAGAGGTGACGAGGGATTCAATTTGGAAAGTTTGCTACCTGAGCTTTGGTAATAGCACTTCATAGAACCCCCCCCCCCCTCTCTCTCTCTGTCCATTCCTCACATTCTATTTAGTGTGATGGAATATAATACCTCAGCCACAGAGTCTAGAACAGAGGAGGGAGGGAGGGAGGGAGGGAGGGAGGGAGGGAGGGAGGGAGGGAGGGAGGGAGGTTGATAACGGCTGCTAAAAAGACATGAGAGAGTGTGTCACAGCCATCTGTCTGATTGCTTTAGATTCAGTTTAGCAATCATTCTCTCTCTCTCTACCTCTCCCTCGCTCACTCTCCCTTTCTACCTCTCCCTCGCTCACTCTTCCTCTCTACCTCTCCCTCTCTACCTCTCCCTCTCTACCTCTCCCTCTCTACCTCTCCCTCGCTCACTCTTCCTCTCTACCTCTCCCTCGCTCACTCTTCCTCTCTCCCCCTATAACGGCCTTAGGAAGCTAAGGAGCACACCTTAAATATGAAACACACATCAGATCAGTCGAGCTGCTCAGTGGCGACCCGTCATTCAGGGCAGGTGAGCCCCACCTGTTTAGCATTGACATTAATTAATGTCACATATACTTTTGCAAGCAATGTAAAAAATATATATATTGAGTTGATAAAGCCACATACAAACATGGTTTCTTTCTTGAGTAAAGCAGCTCCAAAATACAGGTGTTTCAGCCTAGCTCAGTGCTTTCTGTGGTGGAGGGGCAGCCAGCGGGATATACAGACGTAGGCGTGATTGGCTCAGTGTTCTGTCACTCATGGGGGCACTACGTCACTGCAGAATCTACAGGGAGAGCTAGGCAGTTCAAGCCCCCTTGGGTGCTGCCATAGATTTACATTCGAAGTGCCCATCCGAGGCGGTTCAAGGTCATTGGCCACAGATAAAATGATGTCAAATCACATTATATCTACCGTAGCCTTGATTGGACTGATCATGTTACTTTCAAAATCTTAGCTAGCAAGCTAGACAAGCAGTCATCATCATGAATCACGTCGACAATCTACTGGCAAATCCTCTTCCAACCATGTCATATGAAGATGAATTATAGATAAACCATATCAGTGCTCATCGGCCATTGGACATAAACATTACACAACAAGTTGGAAATCGCAAATTCAACAATGAGTGATTTAGAAGGAATCAGGGGCTAACTGCAAGCATTGCAAAGCAATCACTATTTTTCTTTCCCTGCCTGCTATTCGGTGGAGAGGGTGTGTGGTCCAAGTCTGGGTTTAAGGATTTAAAACACCTATCTGAAATGGTATCTTTTTCAAGCTTAAAAAGATAAACATTCACTCACAATAACATGGTCCAGAAAATCTTGAATACATTGACCATGCTGTCAATCCAGCATGACCTCTGCCGTGTTTAAAACAACTGGAAACTCGTAACTGGGAAATCTCAGACTTCAGTGAGTTCACGACAACTGGGAACTCTGAAAAAAATTACCTCAGATTGGGAAAATAAGTTTTGTCTGGTCATCCAACTCGGATTTCCAAGTGGAGAACTCAGGCCTCTTTCTAGAGCTCCTACCTGAAGATCACTGAAATCATGATCCAACTTTTTTTTTTCAAGTTCCCAGTTGTATTGAAAGCATATTTGATGACAAAATTTTCCCACAAGAAGGACCACCAAGCTACCTTCTTGTTCAAGTGAGCACAGCACAACAATGGTGAGTCCAAAAATGTCTTGTATGCTGCTGCATATATTAGCTCATGTGCTTTTCTTCACGAGGAGGGGATACTATATAATGTTGTTGGGTCTGTAACAATGTCAAAGTTTCTTCATATTCAAATGTTTGTTTTCAATAAGAAATTCAGTACTAGGTCCATGTAATTCCAGTTGATATGGCGAGGGTTGTTTTGTTTGCGCAATGCGCTGTCTGTGAGTCGGTATATTGTCTTTAAAAGTGGATCCTCGTGATTGTATTTTCCTTTCTTTTTTAGACCACATAGGCCTAATACAATACTTCAAATGGTAGGCTAACCACCTCTCTCTCTCTCTCTCTCTCTCTCTCTCTCTCTCTCTCTCTCTCTCTCGCTCTCTCTCTCTCTCTCTCTCTCTCTCTCTCTCTCTCTCTCTCTCTCTCTCTCTCTCTCTCTCTCTCTCTCTCTCTGGTGACTTAAAGAAGAGTAAAGTTAAGGCCTCAACATCTTGCAGAATTTATCTGAACTAATATCTATCTGAATTTCTGTCGGTGTCCATTTTGAAAGAGCTGAAGGAATATGCCTACCTCGTCGCAGCTCGTTTGCTTGCAGTTGCTTATACTTAGAGCTGTGTGATATAAGAACAAACATTGTGAATCTACTGAACATAAATGTAATAATGTTTGTGTATGGTTCAAAAGTTAAAACTCATGTTGGCGTTCGTTATTATTGAAAGACAATGCGGTTCTTATTGACTTACACAAATCCACAAGGATTCATTAGAAACCAAATTTGTTTAAGCAAGTCAGCCATATCAGCTATGGTTTTAAAAAGTCAGTAAATGAGGCTGAATGAACTGTTGCGCTGCCAGACTCCACTGATAGCCAGGTGTAGCAGTGGTAAGGATTCACTCCATGGTGCTGAAAGGAAAGCCCCGTGTCGGGACATCTTTATGTAGGCCCTAACAGTTTGTGGGCACCATTTGTCACCGTTATAGTGCAATGAATGTATTGTTTAGTGATGTGTTGTTGCTTTGCTGGGATGTATCTGCAGATTTTAGATTTACATGCTAAAATCGCCACTGGAGCTGCAAGGAGAAGGAGAGAGTCTCTGACTGACAGTGGCTGCTGGAGCAAACCGAGGATGGACCAATAGAAGGACTGTGGATATTAGGCTTGAACAATAAAGAGTCTAATTTTCTTCTGGGGTCAACCCATTTAGTTTTCAATACACCGGTGATTACTGTATTCTTCCTGCATTCACTCCTCAGTAAGCTATTTACAGGAGTCTGTTGAACAGCGGGAGTGATTTTCCTGCCTTTCTCTCTGGGTTTTCTTCTTCAAGCATGACTGTGATGAGACAAAGACAGAGAGTGGTCCCACTCCCTATAGGAAGGCCCATTTTTATGTCCTCTAATTAAGCTTCATTGACAATCTTTCAGTCAGAGTGTACTCATCTGAAAGCATACAAACATGCATATTGCACCTCACACACACACACACACACACACACACACACACACACACACACACACACACACACACACACACACACACACACACACACACACACACACACACACACACACACACACACACACACACACACACACACACACACACACACGCGCACACACTCGCGCGCACACACACACAGCTGTACATGCACACACACAAACAAAATCTTTGTTGTTAACGAAGGCTGTTGCAGAGAGAAAAATAGCTACAAGGTGTGCTCATGAGATATCATCATATTATATTCAATATTCATCAAATGGGCTCGCTCTGCAAATGGACGTTCCAGAGCCATTAGACTACTGTGAGGCGCAGTCAACAATTCTTCACTATGCCCAATCAGTCATCGGTTGTTAGAGTTTTATCTTGACGGTTTACTCCTAAAGCCTTTATTTGTCTTTGAGGAGTGTAATGCATATAGCTGTGAAACAATAGAAGATGTTCTATTTAAAGTTATACTCATATTGTCCTTGACAACTGACTGTGAGGGGACACCACAGACTGTAGCCTGTAATGGAATTGCTTCATACTGCACCCTGGGAAAGAACAGAGTCATAACATTCTTATTCTTTCACAAGCCAATCAAAAGATACCTGCGTCAAAAACAATCTCAACATACCACTTCTCTCCCATAATCAGGAATCATGATCATCTACAAACTCTGCATCTGTCTACCTCACATGAGTCTGAAAATACATTTATCGTCATTTAAAATGTCATAGTTTCTTAAGCATCTATAAATCTATATAAACTCTCAATTTCCGTACAGTGGATTGGCTAAGCTCTGAGAGGACAGAGAGAGACTTGGTGACTTTGAGTATCCTACTGCAGTTCACTGGCTGCCTGGCACCAACAGTAATGATATGTCCCATAGAGAGAGAGCCCCAGGTACAGTGCAGAGGTCTCTCTCCTGGTCCATCTCCTCTAGTAGTCCTCTGGTGTCAAGTTGGACATGAGCCAGAGAGGGCCTGCCTAATGCGAGAGGGACGGGGGAGGAGAGAGGAGTGAGGGAGAGAGGGAGAGAGAGAGAGAGAGAGAGAGAGAGAGAGAGAGGGCAAGGAGTGGAGGTGGATGAGCTATGGTTAAATGAGCTGCCTGAATGAGAGCGAGAGAAATAGAGAAGGAGAAAAAGGGCGAGAGAGACAAAGCCAGGAGAGAGGAGTGATTTGGATGTGGTATAGGAAAGGAAGACAGAGAGATGAGGGGTTAGTTATAGGCCTGGTAGTGGTGGGTGGTACAGCAGGGGGTGGACACTGACTGGACAATGTGTGCTTGCATTGAATAAGACCCCAATCACCTCCTGAAAGTGGATTGATCTTCAGTGAGACCACCTTGCCTGGACCCTGCCTGGACGTGCTTCCCTGAACACCTGATCATTTGTCTGGGTCGAAGACAGCCTTAACCCCCCCTCCATTCTATGTTTTCCACCACGCTCAGAGCACAAACCTTTCCTCCCTCGGTCAACACCCACTCATAAAGTCAATGCATCGCTGTGTGTTTTCACTGATTGTACAAGAGAAGGTGTCACTCCTGTTATGATGAGAGGATTGGGACATGGTAAAGATATATCCAAGGGCTTTGTGTAAGATCCATTCCATAGACTTCCGCTGGCATTCATTTCCTTGCCTTGATCACGTGGATGGAAGCTAGGGCTAGATGTCCAGGGCATCCTGTAGAACAGTGTCCTGGACTGTGAGTGGGACTGAGGGATGATAGCCAAGACTCTTGTGTGGAAAACTCATTTCTATCCTGCTTTTGAATATTGTGTTAGATCGTTTACAGTCAAAAAGCTTTAACTAAGCAAGGCAGTTCCTGTTCTCCCTGTTACCCTGCCAACCCAAGTCAAGGACAAAAAAGTTGGAACACAGGAAATGTAATTAATTCAGTGTGAACGGTCACTGAGACCTTTCCTCAATGCTTGGTTTGCCAATGACACAGGGTATATGGAGAGTCCATTCATTATACCACACGTGTCAAACTCATTCCACAGAGGACTGAGTGTCTGCGTGTTTCCACTCCTCCCTTGTACTTGATTGATGAGTTAAGACCACTAATTAATAAGGAACTCCCCACACCTGGTTGTCTAGGTCTTAATTGAAAGGAAAAAACAAAAACCTGCAGACAGTAGGCCCTCCATGGAATGAGTTTGATACCCCTGCTTTAGACGTTAATATAGAGCCTTGGCATGCAGACAGTGTATTCTCTCCAGGCATCTGTCACCTGGCCCTCTATCCCTGTGCAACTGTCCTCTTTTATATGACACTCATCTCACACCAATTAAGCTTATAGACATATTAAAATATCCCTATTACTGTAATACTATTACTGTAAAACCCAAAGGAATGAAATCATGATGGACTACTGTTCTCTATCCTTGTATGTCATTGGAGCCAGAGACAAAGAACCTTGATTGACCCCAGGAAGAGTAGGTGCTGATTTAGCAACAGCTAATGGGGATCCTAATAAAATACTACAAATGTCTTGTTACACAGGTATAAAGGCAACTTAAGGTACATTTCTACTGTTTTTCTGATATATTTGACTTGTAATGATGTCCAAAGTAATTATCAATTAACCTCAACTTCTGACATACTGCAGTGATGTAAAGTACTTAAGTAAATATACTTTGAAGTACTACTTATGTAGTTTTTTTTTGTTATCTGTACTTTACTTTACTATTTTTATTTTTGACAACTTTTACTTTTACTCCACTACATTCCTAAAGAAAATAATGGATTTTTTACCCCATACATTTTCCCTGACACCCAAGAGTACTCATTACATTTTGAATGGTCCAATTCACAGGAAAATGGTCCAATTCACGCACTTATCAAGAGAACATCCTTGGTCATCCCTACTACCTGATCTGGCTGATTCACTAAACACAAATGCTTTGCTTGTAAATTATGTCTGAGTGTGCCCCTGGCTATCCATAAATTTAAAAAACAAGAAAATCGTGCAGTCTGGTTTGCTTAATGAATTTAAAATGATTTATACTTTTACTTTTGATACTTAAGTATTTTTAAAACCAAATACTTTTAGACTTAGATTTTACTGGGTGATTTTCACTTTTATTTGAGTAATTTTCTATGAAGGTATCTTTACTTTTACTCAAGTATGACAGTTGGGTACTTTTTCCACCACTGACAGACTGTCACGCCCTGACCTTAGAGATCCTTTTTATGTCTCTATTTTGGTTTGGTCAGGGCGTGAGTTTGGGTGGGCATTCTATGTTTTGTGTTCTATGTTTTCTATTTCTGTGTGTTTGGCCGGGTGTGGTTCTCAATCAGAGGCAGCTGTCTATCGTTGTCTCTGATTGAGAACCATACTTAGGTAGCCTTTTCCCACCTGTGTTTTGTGGGTAGTTGTTTTCTGTTTTGTGTTGCTGCACCTGACAGGACTGTTTCGTTTTTGTTCATTCACTTTGTTATTTTGTTTAGTGTTCTGTTTAAATAAAAATAACATGAACACTTACCACGCTGCGCTTTGGTTCACACCTAATTCAACAGACGACCGTTACACAGACTGTATGTTTGTATTTCCTGTTCAATCCCATACAGCAGCTAGTGATAGTTGTGTTTGTTTTTATTGGTTTTGTATTGATTGTATTGTGTTGATGTTGTTATTTTGCTATATGTTGTATTGTATTGTGCTGATGTTGTTATTTTGTAATATATGTTGTATTGTATTGTTAATGTTGTTATTTCGCTATATATTGTATTGTGTTGATGTTGTTATTTTGTTATATGTTGTATTGTATTGTGTTGATGTTGTTATTTTGCTATATATTGTATTGTGTTGATGTTATTTTGCTATATGTTGTATTGTGTTGATGTTGTTATTTTGCTATATGTTGTATTGTGTTGATGTTGTTATTTTGCTATATGTTGTATTGTGTTGATGTTGTTATTTTGCTTAATATTGTATTGTGTTGATGTTGTTATTTTGCTTTATGTTGTATTGTGTTGATGTTGTTATTTTGCTTTATGTTGTATTGTATTGTGTTGATGTTGTTATTTTGCTTTATGTTGTATTGAATTGTGTTCATGTTCACAGGGCTCCCTTGAGAATGAGACCCTGGTCTCAATGGTGACCCCCCCTTTTCTAAATCAAAGTAAAATAAATAAAAAATAAATGAATTTGATGGATACTGTCTTCTTCCTGCATCGCTAGGCCCTCTAGTGGTATCTCCTAGACATACAAGATGAGACATTCAAGATGAGAATATTCAAGTAGAGACATTCAAGATGATATCAAGATGAGACATTCAATGAGACATTCAAGATGAGACATTCAAGGTGAGACATTCAGGATGATACCATCAAGGTGAGACATTCAGGATGATACCATCAAGGTGAGACATTCAAGATGAGACATTCAAGTTGAGACATTAAAGATGATACCATCAATATGAGATATTCAAGATGAGACATTCAAGATGATACCATCAGGATGAGACATTCAATGAGACATTCAAGATGAGACATTCAAGGTGAGACATTCAGGATGATACCATCAAGATGAGGCAATCGAGATGAGACATTCAGGATGATACCATCAATATGAGACATTCAAGATGATACCATCAAGTTGAGACATTCAGGATGATACCATCAATATGAGACATTCAGGATGATACCATCAAGATGAGACATTCAAGATGAGACATTCAAGATGAGACATTCAAGATGAGACATTCAGGATGATACCATCAAGATGAGACATTCAAGATGAGACATTCAGGATGATACCATCAAGATGAGACATTCAAGATGATACCATCAAGATGAGACATTCAGGATGATACCATCAAGATGAGACATTCAAGATGAGACATTCAGGATGATACCATCAAGATGAGACATTCAGGATGATACCATCAAGATGAGACATTCAGGATGATACCATCAAGATGAGATATTCAGGGTGATACCATCAAGATGAGACAATCAGGATGATACCATCAAGATGAGACAATCAAGATGAGACTTTCAAGATGAGCTATTCAACATGAGACATACAGGATGAAACATTCAAGATCATACATTCAAGATGAGACATTCAAGAAGACATATTGTACAAGATGGCATGTACAGTATGCCACTGACAACAACATTTTTGCCACTGACAGTAACATTTTAATGGGCAACACAGAAAAACCAGGCCCCTTTTGATATCATTGAAGATAAAAATGATACAAGACAAACCTGGCTTCACAAGAAGAAAAAAACTTTATTCATTTTCATACTTACAAACAATTTCAAAAGTAACCTAAATAATGAAATTACTTCAACCTAAGATAGATTTGCTCATTGCAAATAATCCAACTGAAAATATATACCAAGCTCCGTTACATTTTCCCAAATAAGAAAAATATACAGGAGCAAAAACTGAAAAAAATATTGCATGTATTTTTTTCATTTTTGTTGCTGCCACCGCCCAGAAAGAAGGAAATCAAGAAGCAACAATGAATTGTAAATACATGACAAACTTTCCTTGTATTATATGCACAAGAAAAAATACAAATAATAATTGCACATCATTCCCTTATTATTGCATCAGTTGCATTTTAGTCTGTTTCAGTAGGTGTGTATACTCAGTCATATACGCCAGTGTAAATACAGTTTCAATACACTGTAACAACATATGGATATTGAAGTTACTGAAATCACATTGGCATCACTATTTCAACAATTCAATATTCCTGCCTAGTCTGAATGCAATCGATGATGAGAAGCTGAACAGTTCTAAAAAGCGAGCTTGCCAAAAGAAACAAACATTTTAACTTGTTTAAATGACAAACATTCCATTGAATTACAAGCTATGACAGATTTTTAAAATGAAACCAATAACACAAACCCAAAATGTCAAGGCTAGCACTACTACTTAAGTTAAACATCAAAATGTAAGAATTATTGCAGAATAATAATCAACTATGCATCGTTCAGTACATCAGTACAGCATTTGGTAGATTGACATATCACATTTATATGATGAAAGCGGTTGAAATTAGACCCAAAGTCAGGCTCAGCATATTGAAACCAAAACAGGGAGTTAAATGAAACAAACCAATCTTACAGAATGAAAATCCAGACCAGGATGGTTTTTACTGTACTTGAAACCAGTTGGACAGTGAATGAATGACCTGTGTTGAGAGGATAACATTCAATGGCGGTTCATATGCATCAATGCTGAATGTGACCTCAGCCCAAGCTTGCAAACATGACATGTCACAACCGCCTATACTTTGAATAAGCTTGAGAATTGTTATGAAGGGAATTTTACATGTTTAATCCAAGAAAATATAGCCCAAACCTACCCTGAAATCCAATACAGTACACACACAAAAAAAACGAACTTAAATATCATGACCAACCAAAAAAGTCATTATAATGCACCAAGAAACAATAAATAGAATTGCAATTTTTGTTTTTTAAATCATCACTTAAAACGAGCAACTTGACTTTGTCATCTAATCTGTTGACATCATCGTAAAAGCATAATGGCATTCAAAACCTAAAGCATTAAATAAACAATATTATAATAAAAATAACATGATGGATGAACAATCGCGAATGTGGCGGCATGGGAGTAAACACGTCCGCCCAGGCCCCACGGGTTCCCCCATGAACCCCAGAACATTCCATGGCCCATAAACATTTGGCTCCATCCAAACACCTATGGCCACGTCCCAATAATATCAAACAGCTTCCTCTCCTGGTCTCCTTTCCTTCAAGAGTAGTACATTGAAGCCTCTTTTACCTGTCGTGGACATGGGAGTGAAGGAGACGACGAAAGGAAGCCAACTAAGAGAATTTGGACACAGCAATAGTCTTAAGTCCAACTAATTCCTCACACACTAGAGGCAGTCCACAGTATAATGAAGAGTTGAATTGTCTATTGCATGAGCGTAGCATAGCTGACTATGTGGTCACCCACAGTAGTCTTGGTTAAGAAATCGAGTAAACAATCATTTTAGTTTTCAGTCAGTTAGGATACAGTTTTTAGCCACTGATGATTCTTTTCTTGAGTAATTTCCTTTCATGCTTCTTAAATACTATAAATAGGGTTCCTGGAGGATGTGAGGGAGAGTTATTCATTTGGGGTAGTAGTAGGACCAGACGTGAATGGCAAAATAAACTCATGAAAATAATTGCGGAAAAGGCTTGGAGCATTGGAGGCTGGTGGGAGGAGCTATAGGAGGACGGGCTCATTGTAATGGCTGGAATGGAATAAATGGAACGGTATCAAACACATCAAAGATATGGAAACCACACATTTGATTAACCATTAATTCCATTCCAGCCATTACAATGAGCCCATCCTCCAATAGCTCCTCCCATCAGCACTAACATGGCAACACCATAGGAACACTTACACCGAACTGGAATACTCAAATACATACAATACATTACTGAACACATGCAGTATAAGTCATAATGTAAAATACAAGAAATGAACATAGAAAGGAGGGCTCTAGGAGTGATACCATTGGCTCAAAGAGGTCTGTTGACATCATCGTAAAAGCATAATGGCATTCAAAACCTAAAGCATTAAATAAACAATATTATAATAAAAATAACGGCGGACGTGTTTACTCCCATGCCGCCACATTCGCGATTGTTCATCCATCATGATGCAGCAAAAAGTGATGGGTAGAGATCGGATTAGTAAGTAGATCATTTTAAGGATCCGAATAGGGGTAAAAATAGAACGATTAAATTTACCTAAAAAGACCTCTTTTCAAAAGAGCATCATAAAGTAATCATTGGGCTACATCCCACCATACTGTGCCGATAGCATCACCCAGCACCTAGAAAATGGAACAGTAGCATTTTTTCCCAATGTTTTTACACTTTTACATTTTTTTTTTTGTACATTTTTTTCAAACTGATATTGAAATCCTATTTTGTAACACTAGCAGAGAGAGAAATAGAGAGAGATAATTCAGAATAACACAATTTGATCCTAATGAACGTTCAACATGCTTCAACACTTGTCTAAAGGTCTAAAATCAACGAAAACAAAGACATTACTTATTTTTTCAGTTTCTCTGAAAGCAACAGGTCTCTTATTAGAGAGCGATCATGGTGGTAAGCTGGAAGGTCAAGGGAGTTGTTATCAGAGCCAGAGTCTAGAGGGCATCATCATCAGGAGTTAGGTAGGAACATCATGTCTTCAGTGGTCAGGAGATGGAGGGAGCGGAGCAGAGGGAGTGGAGGCCGGCCGGGCTGGGTCCTTAGGATGTCGTCATGGAGGATGGGTCATTCCACATGGCCGCCACGTCTCTGAACCTGTCACAGGGCATGATGGGAAAGGGAGTACATTATTGTTTCTGTCAAACACTTCACCTGAAGATAATGTAATAACAACAAACAGACAAACAGAGGATCCCCCGGGACAACAGGTGAGCTATTGACCCCTTTGTCAATTGTAATGTGTGTGTGTGTGTCTGCCAGGACTCTGACCTTGCGTTGATGAGGTACTGGGCCAGGCTGATGTTGGCGGGGGTTCCTGTGATGGTGATCTGGCGCTCCGATGACCCTTCCATGGCGTTAGCAATTTTGATCTGCGCCCCAGACATCTGACGGATCTCGTTGATTTTGGTTCCCTGGCGCCCGATTATGCAGCCTATTAGCTGGGAAGAAGAGGCGGAGGGACTTAAAACAGGGGAATAGCAAAGTCTGAATGGAATGCATACAAAGTCATACGCACCATGACACACTGACCCCTTTTTTCAATTGTTCTATTTTTACAAATATATCCATGGTGGTGCATGCAAGCATTTGAAAACTTTTTGTTAAAATATTGACTGACTATTGACTATCCTTTTTATGTCTCTATTTTGGTTTGGTCAGGGCGTGAGTTTGGGTGGGCATTCTATGTTTTGTGTTCTATGTTTTCTATTTCTGTGTGTTTGGCCGGGTGTGGTTCTCAATCAGAGGCAGCTGTCTATCGTTGTCTCTGATTGAGAACCATACTTAGGTATCCTTTTCCCACCTGTGTTTTGTGGGTAGTTGTTTTCTGTTTTGTGTTGCTGCACCTGACAGGACTGTTTCGTTTTTGTTCATTCACTTTGTTATTTTGTTTAGTGTTCTGTTTAAATAAAAATAACATGAACACTTACCACGCTGCGCTTTGGTTCACACCTAATTCAACAGACGACCGTTACACAGACTGTATGTTTGTATTTCCTGTTCAATCCCATACAGCAGCTAGTGATAGTTGTGTTTGTTTTTATTGGTTTTGTATTGATTGTATTGTGTTGATGTTGTTATTTTGCTATATGTTGTATTGTATTGTGCTGATGTTGTTATTTTGTAATATATGTTGTATTGTTAATGTTGTTATTTCGCTATATATTGTATTGTGTTGATGTTGTTATTTTGTTATATGTTGTATTGTATTGTGTTGATGTTATTTTGCTATATGTTGTATTGTGTTGATGTTGTTATTTTCCTATATGTTGTATTGTGTTGATGTTGTTATTTTGCTATATGTTGTATTGTGTTGATGTTGTTATTTTGCTTAATATTGTATTGTGTTTATGTTGTTATTTTGCTTTATGTTGTATTGTGTTGATGTTGTTATTTTGCTTTATGTTGTATTGTATTGTGTTGATGTTGTTATTTTGCTTTATGTTGTATTGAATTGTGTTCATGTTCACAGGGCTCCCTTGAGAATGAGACCCTGGTCTCAATGGTGACCCCCCCTTTTCTAAATCAAAGTAAAATAAATAAAAAATAAATGAATTTGATGGATACTGTCTTCTTCCTGCATCGCTAGGCCCTCTAGTGGTATCTCCTAGACATACAAGATGAGACATTCAAGATGAGAATATTCAAGTAGAGACATTCAAGATGATATCAAGATGAGACATTCAATGAGACATTCAAGATGAGACATTCAAGGTGAGACATTCAGGATGATACCATCAAGGTGAGACATTCAAGATGAGACATTCAAGTTGAGACATTAAAGATGATACCATCAATATGAGATATTCAAGATGAGACATTCAAGATGATACCATCAGGATGAGACATTCAATGAGACATTCAAGATGAGACATTCAAGGTGAGACATTCAGGATGATACCATCAAGATTAGACATTCAGGATGATACCATCAAGATGAGACAATCGAGATGAGACATTCAGGATGATACCATCAATATGAGACATTCAAGATGATACCATCAAGTTGAGACATTCAGGATGATACCATCAATATGAGACATTCAGGATGATACCATCAAGATGAGACCATCAAGATGAGACATTCAAGATGAGACATTCAGGATGATACCATCAATATGAGACATTCAGGATGATACCATCAAGATGAGACATTCAAGATGAGACATTCAGGATGATACCATCAAGATGAGACATTCAGGATGATACCATCAAGATGAGACATTCAAGATGAGACATTCAGGATGATACCATCAAGATGAGACATTCAGGATGATACCATCAAGATGAGACATTCAGGATGATACCATCAAGATGAGACATTCAAGATGAGACATTCAGGATGATACCATCAGGATGATACCATCAAGATGAGACATTCAAGATGAGACATTCAGGATGATACCATCAAGATGAGACATTCAAGATGAGACATTCAAGATGAGACATTCAGGATGATACCATCAATATGAGACATTCAGGATGATACCATCAAGATGAGACATTCAAGATGAGACATTCAGGATGATACCATCAAGATGAGACATTCAGGATGATACCATCAAGATGAGACATTCAGGATGATACCATCAAGATGAGATATTCAGGGTGATACCATCAAGATGAGACAATCAGGATGATACCATCAAGATGAGACAATCAAGATGAGACTTTCAAGATGAGCTATTCAACATGAGACATACAGGATGAAACATTCAAGATCATACATTCAAGATGAGACATTCAAGAAGACATACTGTACAAGATGGCATGTACAGTATGCCACTGACAACAACATTTTTGCCACTGACAGTAACATTTTAATGGGCAACACAGAAAAACCAGGCCCCTTTTGATATCATTGAAGATAAAAATGATACAAGACAAACCTGGCTTCACAAGAAGAAAAAAAACTTTATTCATTTTCATACTTACAAACAATTTCAAAAGTAACCTAAATAATGAAATTACTTCAACCTAAGATAGATTTGCTCATTGCAAATAATCCAACTGAAAATATATACCAAGCTCCGTTACATTTTCCCAAATAAGAAAAATATACAGGAGCAAAAACTGAAAAAAATATTGCATGTATTTTTTTCATTTTTGTTGCTGCCACCGCCCAGAAGGAAGGAAATCAAGAAGCAACAATGAATTGTAAATACATGACAAACTTTCCTTGTATTATATGCACAAGAAAAAATACAAATAATAATTGCACATCATTCCCTTATTATTGCATCAGTTGCATTTTAGTCTGTTTCAGTAGGTGTGTATACTCAGTCATATACGCCAGTGTAAATACAGTTTCAATACACTGTAACAACATATGGATATTGAAGTTATTGAAATCACATTGGCATCACTATTTCAACAATTCAATATTCCTGCCTAGTCTGAATGCAATCGATGATGAGAAGCTGAACAGTTCTAAAAAGCGAGCTTGCCAAAAGAAACAGACATTTTAACTTGTTTAAATGACAAACATTCCATTGAATTACAAGCTATGACAGATTTTTAAAATGAAACCAATAACACAAACCCAAAATGTCAAGGCTAGCACTACTACTTAAGTTAAACATCAAAATGTAAGAATTATTGCAGAATAATAATCAACTATGCATCGTTCAGTACATCAGTACAGCATTTGGTCCATTGACATATCACGTTTATATGATGAAAGCGGTTGAAATTAGACCCAAAGTCAGGCTCAGCATATTGAAACCAAAACAGGGAGTTAAATGAAACAAACCAATCTTACAGAATGAAAATCCAGACCAGGATGGTTTTTACTGTACTTGAAACCAGTTGGACAGTGAATGAATGACCTGTGTTGAGAGGATAACATTCAATGGCGGTTCATATGCATCAATGCTGAATGTGACCTCAGCCCAAGCTTGCAAACATGACATGTCACAACCGCCTATACTTTGAATAAGCTTGAGAATTGTTATGAAGGGAATTTTACATGTTTAATCCAAGAAAATATAGCCCAAACCTACCCTGAAATCCAATACAGTACACACACAAAAAAAACGAACTTAAATATCATGACCAACCAAAAAAGTCATTATAATGCACCAAGAAACAATAAATAGAATTGCAATTTTTGTTTTTTAAATCATCACTTAAAACGAGCAACTTGACTTTGTCATCTAATCTGTTGACATCATCGTAAAAGCATAATGGCATTCAAAACCTAAAGCATTAAATAAACAATATTATAATAAAAATAACATGATGGATGAACAATCGCGAATGTGGCGGCATGGGAGTAAACACGTCCGCCCAGGCCCCACGGGTTCCCCCATGAACCCCAGAACATTCCATGGCCCATAAACATTTGGCTCCATCCAAACACCTATGGCCACGTCCCAATAATATCAAACAGCTTCCTCTCCTGGTCTCCTTTCCTTCAAGAGTAGTACATTGAAGCCTCTTTTACCTGTCGTGGACATGGGAGTGAAGGAGACGACGAAAGGAAGCCAACTAAGAGAATTTGGACACAGCAATAGTCTTAAGTCCAACTAATTCCTCACACACTAGAGGCAGTCCACAGTATAATGAAGAGTTGAATTGTCTATTGCATGAGCGTAGCATAGCTGACTATGTGGTCACCCACAGTAGTCTTGGTTAAGAAATCGAGTAAACAATCATTTTAGTTTTCAGTCAGTTAGGATACAGTTTTTAGCCACTGATGATTCTTTTCTTGAGTAATTTCCTTTCATGCTTCTTAAATACTATAAATAGGGTTCCTGGAGGATGTGAGGGAGAGTTATTCATTTGGGGTAGTAGTAGGACCAGACGTGAATGGCAAAATAAACTCATGAAAATAATTGCGGAAAAGGCTTGGAGCATTGGAGGCTGGTGGGAGGAGCTATAGGAGGACGGGCTCATTGTAATGGCTGGAATGGAATAAATGGAACGGTATCAAACACATCAAAGATATGGAAACCACACATTTGATTAACCATTAATTCCATTCCAGCCATTACAATGAGCCCATCCTCCAATAGCTCCTCCCATCAGCACTAACATGGCAACACCATAGGAACACTTACACCGAACTGGAATACTCAAATACATACAATACATTACTGAACACATGCAGTATAAGTCATAATGTAAAATACAAGAAATGAACATAGAAAGGAGGGCTCTAGGAGTGATACCATTGGCTCAAAGAGGTCTGTTGACATCATCGTAAAAGCATAATGGCATTCAAAACCTAAAGCATTAAATAAACAATATTATAATAAAAATAACGGCGGACGTGTTTACTCCCATGCCGCCACATTCGCGATTGTTCATCCATCATGATGCAGCAAAAAGTGATGGGTAGAGATCGGATTAGTAAGTAGATCATTTTAAGGATCCGAATAGGGGTAAAAATAGAACGATTAAATTTACCTAAAAAGACCTCTTTTCAAAAGAGCATCATAAAGTAATCATTGGGCTACATCCCACCATACTGTGCCGATAGCATCACCCAGCACCTAGAAAATGGAACAGTAGCATTTTTTCCCAATGTTTTTACACTTTTACATTTTTTTTTTTGTACATTTTTTTCAAACTGATATTGAAATCCTATTTTGTAACACTAGCAGAGAGAGAAATAGAGAGAGATAATTCAGAATAACACAATTTGATCCTAATGAACGTTCAACATGCTTCAACACTTGTCTAAAGGTCTAAAATCAACGAAAACAAAGACATTACTTATTTTTTCAGTTTCTCTGAAAGCAACAGGTCTCTTATTAGAGAGCGATCATGGTGGTAAGCTGGAAGGTCAAGGGAGTTGTTATCAGAGCCAGAGTCTAGAGGGCATCATCATCAGGAGTTAGGTAGGAACATCATGTCTTCAGTGGTCAGGAGATGGAGGGAGCGGAGCAGAGGGAGTGGAGGCCGGCCGGGCTGGGTCCTTAGGATGTCGTCATGGAGGATGGGTCATTCCACATGGCCGCCACGTCTCTGAACCTGTCACAGGGCATGATGGGAAAGGGAGTACATTATTGTTTCTGTCAAACACTTCACCTGAAGATAATGTAATAACAACAAACAGACAAACAGAGGATCCCCCGGGACAACAGGTGAGCTATTGACCCCTTTGTCAATTGTAATGTGTGTGTGTGTGTCTGCCAGGACTCTGACCTTGCGTTGATGAGGTACTGGGCCAGGCTGATGTTGGCGGGGGTTCCTGTGATGGTGATCTGGCGCTCCGATGACCCTTCCATGGCGTTAGCAATTTTGATCTGCGCCCCAGACATCTGACGGATCTCGTTGATTTTGGTTCCCTGGCGCCCGATTATGCAGCCTATTAGCTGGGAAGAAGAGGCGGAGGGACTTAAAACAGGGGAATAGCAAAGTCTGAATGGAATGCATACAAAGTCATACGCACCATGACACACTGACCCCTTTTTTCAATTGTTCTATTTTTACAAATATATCCATGGTGGTGCATGCAAGCATTTGAAAACTTTTTGTTAAAATATTGACTGACTATTGACTATCCTTTTTATGTCTCTATTTTGGTTTGGTCAGGGCGTGAGTTTGGGTGGGCATTCTATGTTTTGTGTTCTATGTTTTCTATTTCTGTGTGTTTGGCCGGGTGTGGTTCTCAATCAGAGGCAGCTGTCTATCGTTGTCTCTGATTGAGAACCATACTTAGGTATCCTTTTCCCACCTGTGTTTTGTGGGTAGTTGTTTTCTGTTTTGTGTTGCTGCACCTGACAGGACTGTTTCGTTTTTGTTCATTCACTTTGTTATTTTGTTTAGTGTTCTGTTTAAATAAAAATAACATGAACACTTACCACGCTGCGCTTTGGTTCACACCTAATTCAACAGACGACCGTTACACAGACTGTATGTTTGTATTTCCTGTTCAATCCCATACAGCAGCTAGTGATAGTTGTGTTTGTTTTTATTGGTTTTGTATTGATTGTATTGTGTTGATGTTGTTATTTTGCTATATGTTGTATTGTATTGTGCTGATGTTGTTATTTTGTAATATATGTTGTATTGTTAATGTTGTTATTTCGCTATATATTGTATTGTGTTGATGTTGTTATTTTGTTATATGTTGTATTGTATTGTGTTGATGTTATTTTGCTATATGTTGTATTGTGTTGATGTTGTTATTTTCCTATATGTTGTATTGTGTTGATGTTGTTATTTTGCTATATGTTGTATTGTGTTGATGTTGTTATTTTGCTTAATATTGTATTGTGTTTATGTTGTTATTTTGCTTTATGTTGTATTGTGTTGATGTTGTTATTTTGCTTTATGTTGTATTGTATTGTGTTGATGTTGTTATTTTGCTTTATGTTGTATTGAATTGTGTTCATGTTCACAGGGCTCCCTTGAGAATGAGACCCTGGTCTCAATGGTGACCCCCCCTTTTCTAAATCAAAGTAAAATAAATAAAAAATAAATGAATTTGATGGATACTGTCTTCTTCCTGCATCGCTAGGCCCTCTAGTGGTATCTCCTAGACATACAAGATGAGACATTCAAGATGAGAATATTCAAGTAGAGACATTCAAGATGATATCAAGATGAGACATTCAATGAGACATTCAAGATGAGACATTCAAGGTGAGACATTCAGGATGATACCATCAAGGTGAGACATTCAAGATGAGACATTCAAGTTGAGACATTAAAGATGATACCATCAATATGAGATATTCAAGATGAGACATTCAAGATGATACCATCAGGATGAGACATTCAATGAGACATTCAAGATGAGACATTCAAGGTGAGACATTCAGGATGATACCATCAAGATTAGACATTCAGGATGATACCATCAAGATGAGACAATCGAGATGAGACATTCAGGATGATACCATCAATATGAGACATTCAAGATGATACCATCAAGTTGAGACATTCAGGATGATACCATCAATATGAGACATTCAGGATGATACCATCAAGATGAGACCATCAAGATGAGACATTCAAGATGAGACATTCAGGATGATACCATCAATATGAGACATTCAGGATGATACCATCAAGATGAGACATTCAAGATGAGACATTCAGGATGATACCATCAAGATGAGACATTCAGGATGATACCATCAAGATGAGACATTCAAGATGAGACATTCAGGATGATACCATCAAGATGAGACATTCAGGATGATACCATCAAGATGAGACATTCAGGATGATACCATCAAGATGAGACATTCAAGATGAGACATTCAGGATGATACCATCAGGATGATACCATCAAGATGAGACATTCAAGATGAGACATTCAGGATGATACCATCAAGATGAGACATTCAAGATGAGACATTCAAGATGAGACATTCAGGATGATACCATCAATATGAGACATTCGGGATGATACCATCAAGATGAGACATTCAAGATGAGACATTCAGGATGATACCATCAAGATGAGACATTCAGGATGATACCATCAAGATGAGACATTCAGGATGATACCATCAAGATGAGATATTCAGGGTGATACCATCAAGATGAGACAATCAGGATGATACCATCAAGATGAGACAATCAAGATGAGACTTTCAAGATGAGCTATTCAACATGAGACATACAGGATGAAACATTCAAGATCATACATTCAAGATGAGACATTCAAGAAGACATACTGTACAAGATGGCATGTACAGTATGCCACTGACAACAACATTTTTGCTACTGACAGTAACATTTTAATGGGCAACACAGAAAAACCAGGCCCCTTTTGATATCATTGAAGATAAAAATGATACAAGACAAACCTGGCTTCACAAGAAGAAAAAAAACTTTATTCATTTTCATACTTACAAACAATTTCAAAAGTAACCTAAATAATGAAATTACTTCAACCTAAGATAGATTTGCTCATTGCAAATAATCCAACTGAAAATATATACCAAGCTCCGTTACATTTTCCCAAATAAGAAAAATATACAGGAGCAAAAACTGAAAAAAATATTGCATGTATTTTTTTCATTTTTGTTGCTGCCACCGCCCAGAAGGAAGGAAATCAAGAAGCAACAATGAATTGTAAATACATGACAAACTTTCCTTGTATTATATGCACAAGAAAAAATACAAATAATAATTGCACATCATTCCCTTATTATTGCATCAGTTGCATTTTAGTCTGTTTCAGTAGGTGTGTATACTCAGTCATATACGCCAGTGTAAATACAGTTTCAATACACTGTAACAACATATGGATATTGAAGTTATTGAAATCACATTGGCATCACTATTTCAACAATTCAATATTCCTGCCTAGTCTGAATGCAATCGATGATGAGAAGCTGAACAGTTCTAAAAAGCGAGCTTGCCAAAAGAAACAGACATTTTAACTTGTTTAAATGACAAACATTCCATTGAATTACAAGCTATGACAGATTTTTAAAATGAAACCAATAACACAAACCCAAAATGTCAAGGCTAGCACTACTACTTAAGTTAAACATCAAAATGTAAGAATTATTGCAGAATAATAATCAACTATGCATCGTTCAGTACATCAGTACAGCATTTGGTCCATTGACATATCACATTTATATGATGAAAGTGGTTGAAATTAGACCCAAAGTCAGGCTCAGCATATTGAAACCAAAACAGGGAGTTAAATGAAACAAACCAATCTTACAGAATGAAAATCCAGACCAGGATGGTTTTTACTGTACTTGAAACCAGTTGGACAGTGAATGAATGACCTGTGTTGAGAGGATAACATTCAATGGCGGTTCATATGCATCAATGCTGAATGTGACCTCAGCCCAAGCTTGCAAACATGACATGTCACAACCGCCTATACTTTGAATAAGCTTGAGAATTGTTATGAAGGGAATTTTACATGTTTAATCCAAGAAAATATAGCCCAAACCTACCCTGAAATCCAATACAGTACACACACAAAAAAAACGAACTTAAATATCATGACCAACCAAAAAAGTCATTATAATGCACCAAGAAACAATAAATAGAATTGCAATTTTTGTTTTTTAAATCATCACTTAAAACGAGCAACTTGACTTTGTCATCTAATCTGTTGACATCATCGTAAAAGCATAATGACATTCAAAACCTAAAGCATTAAATAAACAATATTATAATAAAAATAACATGATGGATGAACAATCGCGAATGTGGCGGCATGGGAGTAAACACGTCCGCCCAGGCCCCACGGGTTCCCCCATGAACCCCAGAACATTCCATGGCCCATAAACATTTGGCTCCATCCAAACACCTATGGCCACGTCCCAATAATATCAAACAGCTTCCTCTCCTGGTCTCCTTTCCTTCAAGAGTAGTACATTGAAGCCTCTTTTACCTGTCGTGGACATGGGAGTGAAGGAGACGACGAAAGGAAGCCAACTAAGAGAATTTGGACACAGCAATAGTCTTAAGTCCAACTAATTCCTCACACACTAGAGGCAGTCCACAGTATAATGAAGAGTTGAATTGTCTATTGCATGAGCGTAGCATAGCTGACTATGTGGTCACCCACAGTAGTCTTGGTTAAGAAATCGAGTAAACAATCATTTTAGTTTTCAGTCAGTTAGGATACAGTTTTTAGCCACTGATGATTCTTTTCTTGAGTAATTTCCTTTCATGCTTCTTAAATACTATAAATAGGGTTCCTGGAGGATGTGAGGGAGAGTTATTCATTTGGGGTAGTAGTAGGACCAGACGTGAATGGCAAAAAAAACTCATGAAAATAATTGCGGAAAAGGCTTGGAGCATTGGAGGCTGGTGGGAGGAGCTATAGGAGGACGGGCTCATTGTAATGGCTGGAATGGAATAAATGGAACGGTATCAAACACATCAAAGATATGGAAACCACACATTTGATTAACCATTAATTCCATTCCAGCCATTACAATGAGCCCATCCTCCAATAGCTCCTCCCATCAGCACTAACATGGCAACACCATAGGAACACTTACACCGAACTGGAATACTCAAATACATACAATACATTACTGAACACATGCAGTATAAGTCATAATGTAAAATACAAGAAATGAACATAGAAAGGAGGGCTCTAGGAGTGATACCATTGGCTCAAAGAGGTCATGTGATGCAGCAAAAAGTGATGGGTAGAGATCGGATTAGTAAGTAGATCATTTTAAGGATCCGAATAGGGGTAAAAATAGAACGATTAAATTTACCTAAAAAGACCTCTTTTCAAAAGAGCATCATAAAGTAATCATTGGGCTACATCCCACCATACTGTGCCGATAGCATCACCCAGCACCTAGAAAATGGAACAGTAGCATTTTTTCCCAATGTTTTTACACTTTTACATTTTTTTTTTGTACATTTTTTTCAAACTGATATTGAAATCCTATTTTGTAACACTAGCAGAGAGAGAAATAGAGAGAGATAATTCAGAATAACACAATTTGATCCTAATGAACGTTCAACATGCTTCAACACTTGTCTAAAGGTCTAAAATCAACGAAAACAAAGACATTACTTATTTTTTCAGTTTCTCTGAAAGCAACAGGTCTCTTATTAGAGAGCGATCATGGTGGTAAGCTGGAGGGTCAAGGGAGTTGTTATCAGAGCCAGAGTCTAGAGGGCATCATCATCAGGAGTTAGGTAGGAACATCATGTCTTCAGTGGTCAGGAGATGGAGGGAGCGGAGCAGAGGGAGTGGAGGCCGGCCGGGCTGGGTCCTTAGGATGTGGTCATGGAGGATGGGTCATTCCACATGGCCGCCACGTCTCTGAACCTGTCACAGGGCATGATGGGAAAGGGAGTACATTATTGTTTCTGTCAAACACTTCACCTGAAGATAATGTAATAACAACAAACAGACAAACAGAGGATCCCCCGGGACAACAGGTGAGCTATTGACCCCTTTGTCAATTGTAATGTGTGTGTGTGTGTCTGCCAGGACTCTGACCGTGCGTTGATGAGGTACTGGGCCAGGCTGATGTTGGCGGGGGTTCCTGTGATGGTGATCTGGCGCTCCGATGACCCTTCCATGGCGTTAGCAATTTTGATCTGCGCCCCAGACATCTGACGGATCTCGTTGATTTTGGTTCCCTGGCGCCCGATTATGCAGCCTATTAGCTGGGAAGAAGAGGCGGAGGGACTTAAAACAGGGGAATAGCAAAGTCTGAATGGAATGCATACAAAGTCATACGCACCATGACACACTGACCCCTTTTTTCAATTGTTCTATTTTTACAAATATATCCATGGTGGTGCATGCAAGCATTTGAAAACTTTTTGTTAAAATATTGACTGACTATTGGTGAAATCACCATACCCATCCCTTACATGACAATAGATGACAAATGTCAAATGAAAAGCTCCATGGTCCCCACACTCACATCATTGGGAATGGTGAGTTCATGAGTACTGGCCTGGTTACTGGCATCCAGACCTGCTATATGGGAGAGAGAGAGACAGAGAGAGGGGACACGGCATAAAATAGAGTTTTGCATGGGGAGGGTGACGTCCGCTGTGAGCGACAGTTAGCTTTGGAGACCTATAGTCAGAACCCTGATTGGAGATGCTTCTGCAGAGGTCTTGAGAGAGCAGCCTGTGGCTTCTCCTTCTCTGTTGAAAAGGGGGTTCGTTCTCAAACCAGAGGAGATTTACCCGCCAACCCAGATAAAACTAACTCGGAAGGACCAAAATCTTCAAGGCGCTACAAAAGCAGATTAAGAAAATAAACCAAATATTTGAAAAACTACAAATAAAACGTCAACGTCAACAAGAGCAACCACCAGGTGGCCATGTCATTGGAAGCGCAGCACAAAGAACGACAGGAAGAGAATGAACAGAGAAAGACAGATAGAGGAAGAGAGAGAGAAAGAGGAGGAAGTGTGTGTGTGTGTCTCTACAGGTAAAAAAAGAGAAGGAGATTTGGTAGAGGGTGGTTCTCGTGTAGGTGGGTACGTACCGGGGAAGGCAGGGGTGGTCTGTCCAAGGGGATTAAAGGGGGTTTGCTGCATAGCCAACTGGTGGAGCTTGGTCAACTGCTGAGGGGGGTAGGAGGGACAGCAGAGCTATGAGGGCATCGTTAAAACACACACACACACACAGGTCAGGTCTGTCACCAAGAAACAGTACAAGAAGAAAGACAGGATTCAGGAGAAGCAGTGACACAGATAGGAGGAGAGAGAGAGAGAGAAAGAAAAAGAAAAAGGAAACTCATAGAGGACTTGGCCCTAGTCGGTGAAGAAAGGATGTCTCTGTGTGTTTGGATGGTGCCATGTGAAATTTAGTTCATGGATGTCTGTGTCTGAAACACTTGGACCCAACATGGCGTCATGAAACATACCATGTCCGTTTGACTACGTTGAGGTATTCCTTGAAATTGACCTCCTCCTCTCTGAAGAAGTACTGCACTTAACTTTCACATTCCTCACTTGAGCAACCAGTATCCTTATTATTCTGGGTGATGGATAAGGAAATAATTGTTTTCTTTCTGTGTCCCTTTGCTAGTTTTCCTACAGGCCAAGTCCTATGAAGTTTGGCTACAAACAGAGGACAGAGGTTGTGAGTAATTTCAGATTTGAAAGAGACAGAAATTACTTTTCAGAATTGGTAGTATTAATATTATGGGTTAATATTAATAGGATTGGACACAGAGAGAGTAGAGTGTAGAGAGAAGACTGCCTCATGGAATTAGAACTCACGTCAGGGTGAGGGATGGCGTATTGTCCCTGAATGGTGTAAGCCTGGAAGGAGAGGAGGGAGAAACATACAACGCTATTAGAATCTGCTGATGGAAGTGGCTAAATCAGCGGTCCTCGGACCCCAAGGAATGAAATTTAGTTTTTTGCCCTAACACTACACAACTGATTCAAATGATCAAAGCTGGATGATTAGTTGATTATTTGAATCAGCTGTGTAGTGCTAATGCAAAAACCAAAGCGTGCACCTCTTGGGGTCCTGGGGACCGAGTTTTGGAAAGTCCATGTACTTCCACTATACCTCCACTAGGGGCAGTAGTGGTCTACATCCGTGACCCCACATCTATCAGAGTCATATTCACTGATTCTAGTCACTTGATAACTCTTTCAGTATTCTCTTAGCAGGGTTGGGCCAATTCCATTTCAATTCCAGTCAATGCAGAAGGTAAACCAAATTCCAATTCCACATTTCCCTCATTGAAAAGCATTTTAAGAGAATTGGAATTAGAATTTCAGTGTACTTTCTGAATTGACTAGAATTGAAATGGAATAGATCCCAACCCTGTCTTAGTATTATCTCTTATGGCAATCAAGTTGAATTCATGTCCAAATTAAACATACAATGCTAGCAAAAAAAATCTATGAGCAACCTTGAAAAACAAGTCAGATATCATATCCCTTGTACTGAGGTGAATATTGAACATAACTGTCTACTTCAGTCTCTGACCACTTATGTGGCTCCATTTTTGCAAGTCACCATTTGTGAAACTTGAGATAATGTCCTAATTCATGTTGCAGGTAATTATTGATAAAGAAATGTGATAGGATATCTGTTGGAGGGAGTTGGATAAACAATGGGAGCTTTGCACACAAATACTTTGCTGGCGTATTAAACGTGTTTCTGATCATTTCTTGGGTAGTAGAGCAATTTTATTTATTTTTTAGAAAAAGAATGTGGTAGACATAGAACTTATTTTTTTCGTATTTTATTTACAATAATAACTGCTCTCTTTAATCATATTGCAAGCTCCTCCATTGTCCTCTAGACTCCCTCTCTAGTTCTTCACCCCTCACATCAATCAGGTTCAGGTTAACTTCACTGGCTGAGAACAGCCAGGTGGGAGTGGCTACGGTGAGGGCTGGGGAGAGATGTGATTGGAGGAAGGAGTCGAGGACCCACTGTCAGGGGAATGTGATCGGACCTAATTGATGTGTGCTCATCGGGGTTCACAGCGTGATAATGGGGTCAGTATTGGGCTGAATTTCATTTCAACACCAGACAGCACAGCAACTCCATCCAACATCCAACATATTTTTGGATCATGTTTAGGATCATGTCCTGAGTCAACTGGCGCTGAAATGGCAGCTAGCCCAGTTCTGATGGTGGTAGTGGTGATGGTAGTGGTGATGATATCATGCTAGCAGAGGCAGTGGCAGTGGTGAGGAGGTGAGTGATAAAACCTGGAAGTGACACTAACAGGCAGTGGCTGGTGCTGCAGTAAGAGGCTGAGGTTGGCAGTGGAGGCCCCCAGCGGGTCGGCTCTTACCTGGCCACCTGAAAAAATGACGGGGGTGGAGGCAGGCTTGGGGCGGTAGGGGATAGTGGCACCTTTCGGTGGGGACTGAGGAGAGGGAGGAGAGGGGAAGAGGGGTAGAGAGAGTGTTAGAGCAGTGGGATGAGGGATACAGTAAAGAGAGAGATAGAGAGACAGAGAGAGAGAGAAAGACAGAGAGAGAGAGAGAGAGACAGAGAGCGAGAGAGAGAGATACAGAGAGCGTGCGAGAGAGAGAGACAGAGAGCGCGCAAGAGAGAGAGAGAGACAGAGAGAGACAGCGAGAGAGAGAGAGAGAGAGAGAGAGAGAGAGAGAGAGAGAGAGAGAGAGAGAGAGAGAGAGAGAGAGAGAGAGAGAGATATAGAGAGAGAGAGAGAAGAGAAGACAGGAAGAGGTTTTGTAGACTGAGGGACAGTGCCTTGGGAGAAGACAGTCTGTGACACTCACTACATCATACTATTGTTCTTTACTGTGGATGCATGCAGTGACATGAGATAGGTGTTGTGTATAAGAGCACACTGACAACTGAAATCACATGATTTTACCTCATAGGTCGGCTATATCATTGCAACCTGGGAAGCCATCATCTACAACATTGTTATAATCATTTTGTCCCATGGTCTATACCGACCAAGATCCTAATTCCTTCCTTAGATGTTTAAGACGGTAAAAACAATTGTACATCCACGTTGTACGGTCTAGCTGATTCCTAAGGTCTGTGTGAATGTATTTTTCCTGTGTATTCCCGGGAGGACTGAATCAGACCCTCCTCCTTCATCCCTCCATACTCTACCTCTAGCATGACAACACAGATCTGCTTGACACACTGGATAATGGCTTCCGGGGCTCCTGAGATGGTGACTGCTCGTTCAGTGGAGTTGGGCAGCATGTCCCCTGCGACCTGTACCTGAGCACCTGTGGACTGAAGTGGGAAGACTGTTATTGAGCATGTGTACTGTGTAAGGTGCAATGAATAATAGCTGGTCCTCAAGCCGGATAGGAACGATTCCTAAACAAACTACTAATAAGAATGTAATGGCTGTATATGCATTTTTTGCCAATTAATCATTAACTAACGAATAAATTGTCAAGTAAATTCAATTAATCATTATCACTACTTATGCCCTTTACCTCTCTCATTTCTTTGATCTTGGAGCCTCCTTTCCCTATGAGGGAGCCACATTGGCTGGCTGGGACCACCAGACGCAGGGTGACAGGAGGCTTGCTGGTGGCTGGACTGTTGCTCATAGAGTTGATTATATCCTGGGAAGAAACCATAAAGATCATATTAGTATAATAGTATTGTATTAAAATACCTGGTGTAACAGAATTGTGAAACAGCCACAGAATTGTAAACAGCCGTTGTAAAATGAAGCATGACCAAGAGGAGATTGAGGGAAATATGAATGCTAGATACCTCTTCAAACTTGTATGCGATCATGGCGAAGGCCTTGAAGATGGCATCTGTGGGTCCGGTGATGGTAACTATCCGCTCTGGGCAGTTTCCCTCAGAGATGTTGATGCGTGCACCGCTCTGTGGATTAAACAGTGGACACAGATAAATCAAGTAGATCATGAAGTACTAAATAGAATACTATCCATTTAATACGCATTCTTAAACTGGGTAAGGTGCATTATGGGATACATACTGCACTTACCTCTTCACGCATCTTCTTCACTGTCTCTCCTTTCTGAAAAGACAGACAACAGACAGACAAGAAACAGACGACAGACAGACGACAGTTAAAACATCGGAGAGATGTCACATTAAACAAATATTCTCATCTTAAAACAGTTTTGTAATATTCATATGATTGTGATGTGTTTATGAACATGATAGTTACCTTTCCAATGATGCTTCCAACCTCCTGCAAAGAAACAGAGGTTCAACAACAGTTAGCATCAACGTCCAATTCAATACATGACAGAAACTATCCCAAAAACCTTGGAAAGTGACCTCTCCTCATCTCCCTCACAACCACAGATCTAAAAACACTTGATAGACAGTAACCTATCCAGCCCATTCAGCCAACGGTGGTCGCGAAGGAAAGGAGATAAGGAGATAAGGAAAGTAAACCACATGAGAGTATTGGAACCAAAGTAAAGGAAACTATCTGAGAGTATTGGAACCCAGCCGGTGTGTACTGTACCTTGCCGTGCATCAGAAGCCTGATGGTGAGGGTGACGTTGAGGCCTCCTTCGCCTGGCTGCTGCACCTTGGGTGGTTCCATGTTGGGATTGGATGTGAAGGAAGGGGTGTGGTCACGTAAAAGAGGAGTCCCAGGGCCAATGAGAGTGTGATGGAACAGCCAGCCAACCAGTCACCTGCAAGACAAGAAGGCCACTCAATATTAGGCCCACTGGAAACAGATGTACCAAACTACCACTGGATAACATTGATGGATATCATCTTTGAATGAACCTGCTCATGAATACCATTCGAGTTCTGTTCAGACAGGAAACGTTTTATAGACTGTGTGAGTGGCGGACAGTGCTTTAACTCTGGAGGACAATCTTTAACTCTGGGATCTTAATTTTACCTATAATGTTGCAGCAAAATAATCCTGCAGCAACAGGATTTGAATGTTTAACCCATAATGTTGCTTGATCAGTGGTTAGGCTATTAGCTGGCCAAAAGTATCCTATACATGAAAAGTGCAATACTGTTAATATAAGTGTGTGTTTGTGTGGGTTTTCAGTGAATTCATTTAAATTACGAAACTCATCTGCATTTCCTGAGTTAGTTGTAGCTCCATTTCATGTTGTTTGACCTTTTTTATTTATATCCATACAAAGGATACTGATTCATGATTTCGACTGGCTGAGAAAAGATTCCCGTTCTATATCTATGGATTTAGTGGGAAGTCATTCACTCTAAATGTTCCGTTGCCATGATGGCTGGCAACGTTCTTATCCCTTGCTTGCTAGCCAACTACGACTAACACAGTCACGTCAAACCGTGCAGCTAGAATAACAGCAATGTTGCTGCATTCAATTTCTTTGTATATATCCATAAAAACGATGTTTGATTTCGACTGGCTGAGAACAGATGTCCGTCTCGTCCTCATTCTTAACAGGACAGTGGAGATCGAATGTCAATATGGAAACAATGTTGCAAATGTCGACAGACAGACAGCGATGTTTGGCCAAACCCCTGTTGTTATAAAACCCAAATGTTAGGCTAGAAACATGGGGAAAAAATGTCAATATGCTTTTTACAGTGGAAACCAAGTTAATGAATTGGCTGGCTGGGCTGATGAGACACTAGATGCGTAGAGATTTCTCAGATGGAACAGAAAGCAAGATGCCCATTTTTACGTCATAGGCTTACCCCTGCTAAACAGTTTGTGTATGGCTTAGAACACATCTCAACCAATCACAAGAGGTATGATAGGCCAAACGGAGAGAGTGGGAGGCCACGGGAGGTCTCTGAGATAAGGGAGGAAAGGGTTCTGCAACCAGCTGTCTCTCTCCAATCTCCCAGAGGTCAGATTACATAAAAAGCCTTAATCCGGGTTTAAGAGCCAGGCCAGTGGTGCAGGTCTGCCACAGGGCCTGGGCAGGGACAGAAATAAACCCACTAAAATCAAGTGCAGGAGGGGGGTTGGGGGGGGGGGATGCACATGGGGTGTGGTAGGCTGGCTGGGACCGTAGCACAATGGACTGCTGGAGCCAGGGGTTACCGGGGTTATTTTGGGTACTTTGGTGATAGAACTAGATGAGAGGATGCAAACACTCTCTGTGGTATTGTAATAAAAATACTGGTGTATATGTAGCTACCACTTCTGGTCTTCGTGAAGGCATACATGGTGATGGAAATGCCTTCGAATTGGGTTGGGTATTTGAAGCATCCTTCAAAAGGCGGCATGCAGAAAACAAATCATATAGACTCCAATTGGGTCCATCCCTCCTGAGAGCCATCATGTGTGGCTGAAATGAGAATGTATTTTCTCTCGTGTGCCTGGTGGTGTGTTTGAATAGCTCTCCTACCATCCACCACCTTCTCGCTCATCCACTGCAGCACAATAGAATTAGGTCACAGACTCATGATTCATCCATGCCCCATCCATGCCTTCCAGTCAACTTGCTTTTTATTTCAACTGCTAAATATTAGGCACCATTCTCAGACGGAACTCTATTTGAGTCAGCGGCAGCATAAAAAAAAGACATTTAAAATCCAAAATCCTGTTTTATCTCCAAATGTGCCTATTGTGTCCATTGGTTGAATAATATTTCATTTAATCCCAAACGGTTAACATTTGAATCTGAGCACAATCAGTTATGTATTAGAATCTATTAGTAGGGTATGCAATTTAGGACACAATACCGCTGTATTCAAGAGTGAGGCAACAGAGCGAAGGTTAATAAATGCGTCCGACCGAACGCTACATTATCAAAACCAATTGTCTGCATTCGACCAATAGTGTTTTCAAGTATATTTTCCGTGCTCTGGACAATGTATGTGTTGACCATGCTCAATCCCCTTTGTTAACAGAGTTATTACATCAACAAGTTGGAAATAAAGAAAAAGGGAGATAGAGAGAGAGAGAAAAAGAGAGATAGAGAGAGAAAGAGGTAGAGAGAGAGGTAGAGAGAGAGAGCGATAGAGATAGAAAGGTAGAGAGAGAGATAGAGATAGAGAAAGTGGTAGAGAGAGAGAGAGCGATAGAGATAGAAAGAGGTAGAGAGAGATAGAGATAGAGAAAGTGGTAGAGAGAGAGAGAGAGGTAGAGAGAGAGAGAGCGATAGAGATAGAAAGAGGTAGAGAGAGAGAAAGTGGTAGAGAGGTAGAGAGAGAGAGAGAGAGAGAGAGAGAGAGAGAGAGAGAGAGAGAGAGAGAGAGAGAGAGAGAGAGCAGTATTTCTCGTGACATCTGATGTAGTTAGTAAGTGGGTCAGAGAGAGCTATGTTGAGCTGCAGAGCTGCTGGCCTCCTCCTCTATGGTGCTCTGCTATTGAATTAATCACGCTTTACGCTCGGGTGGACAACACCGCGCACAAAATGGCTCTTCCTTTTCTTTCATCTCTCCCTTCGTCTGCTGCCCTGCCTGCCCTCAGCCCAGTACAGAAGAGACAGCAGGCTGCAGCATCACTCCTGGAGAAGAAGCCCCACTTTACATCTGCCTGTCTTTCTTTTCATTCCTTGGCTCTTTAATGTAGAGCTAACAATGGAGGATGACTCCTCTTATGTAGGCCCACTGGACTGTGAGTGACCGAGAACACTTTACTAAATATGAAAAGATAGCTGTCTTCAGTATCTGAAGAGGGTGGGCAGGATAGAGCTCTGAGTGAGTACAGTCACGGCCCCCTCACTGAGACAGGTGAGACTTAAATAGAAGTGACGCCATCACTGATCACCTGAAATTATTCTGTCAGCAGTCAGGAAGGAAAGAAGAAAAGGAGAGAAAGATATTTGGGAGAATTGGGTGACATCACCCGGGAATGACAGACAGAGGCTGTCCAGATGCCTTGATTAGTGCTGGGCTACAGAAAGGAACGCACTGACTGGAAGTGGATCAGCACTGCAGTCTTATCATGCACTGTAGAAATGAGACAGCAATTATCTCTGCAGTGTTGCCTCACCTTATCTGGCCTCACCGCTGCCCTTCTCTGCTTCCGGTCAGCTGTGTGTGAGCTGGTGCATGTGCATGTGTGTACTGTATGCTTGCTCAAGCTTAGACCAAAGAGAACATGCAATCAGCATCTTTAAGAATTCCTTATTAGAGATTGGAGATTGTGTTGGAAAATGTGTTTTGTTTGAAAATCTCCACAAAGTCAGAGGCTGATTATATGAAACATCAACCCAAAGGCTCTTACAGCGCACGTGAGAAAAAGACTGAGATCTGGAGGAATGGGAAAATGGAGGACAAAACTTGCAGTATAATCTAGGCCAAAGCCCTGTCATCTGTTCCATTTTAATCCACCGAGCTAGAGATATGTCGTTATGATTTTGATATAAACCCTCCATAAGCATACACTTGTAAGCCAAAGCAGTAGAGAGAGGGAGACCACTAAACTGAGACTGAGGGTGACTCAAGACGTTCACAAGCAGTGCACCCCACATTCATATACTCTGTATGTTTGCCTGCTCCGACTCAAATTGACCCTGATTCTACAAATGACCTTTGAGCTCAATCATAGTGTAATTAATAGAACATGAGTTAACACACAAGCAAACTAGAAAAGGGAATACATATGTTACACATGGCACACAAATCGTAGCTGTATTCTCTTTGGTTGGCCACGTTTGCTGGCAAAGATAAGAGATGAGTGACGCAACATTGTAATCTGTTATGAGGAGCCAAGAGAAATGTCAGCCAGAGGATCCAGTCCATTCTACATTCTGAACGCACTAAACAGACTTTTCATTAGGAAAATAGCTGCAGGGAACTACTCACTAAAAGCAAGTCAGCACCCTCAAATAGCACCGATATGCCTCCTCAATCACCGTTGACCTCTCACCTCTAACCTTTTAGACGGCCTATGTTGTGCCTTAAGGATGTCCTATGTATCCTCAATACCATGAGGACGTCACAGAAGGAAACCCCATATGAAGAACTCTATCTACTTTCATGACTCAGGCAGAACCGTCTCCTGCATGACTGAGCCTGTCACTAAAATCATCATTCTACTTCTAATAGATTGGAATGCTGGATTCAAAATGGCCTGCTGTCAGTAAGTAAGGGCCACAGTGGACAGCAGAGAAGTACATGTTGATATTAGATATTCAAGTTGAACTTGAGTTGCTGTTGGAAAATAAAATAACCAAATATACTTGTTGTTGTACCAAAGTGGCCAGAGACAGAATTGCACCCATCCAAGTTGTCAGATCTTCCTTTGAAAAAGAAATACTTACATGGGGGACAATGAATATAGAATAGAAAAGAATAGAATGTGTTGCAGATGCAGGACACTGAGATGTGAGCAGCAGCTCTGGTCTCATCTGACACTAACTAGGCTTTTGTTGCCGTGTGATTGGGGGGGGGCGTCCTCTCCTCTACCCGGCTGTGACAGTACACTCTAGAGCTGTCACTCTAGATCAGCCGCCTCCGCGCTGAGACCTCAGCCTACATCACAGTCAAAACGGGGGCGACCACTCACTCCCTCTCACTGAGTAGTGCCCTCACCAGGTCAGGCAACACTGGAGAGAAGAGAGGGATGGGGCATGGGTGGCCCCAAAAACACTTGTCACTGTCCCCTAATTAGAATCCAATCACAAAATGGTGTTGTAAAATGTGCCATTGCCTACGACGGGATAGAGAATGTAGAGCCCGTTTTGCGTTGTAGCATACCATGTTGTACTGTGGCTGTTGGTGGTAAAAGAAGAGCGTGTGGTCGGCCATCTTAGATTTCCCACAAATGTACATGAGATCACAGCTTGTCACTAAGTCAAGGCTCCGCTGAATGAGCATGCATGGATTTACAGATCACAGTCTTGTTAAATGGGTCGAGTGTAAACACATATCTTTTTTTAAATAATTTTGAAATTCCATAATATCATTTTTGATCGTAGTATTTTTACTTCCTTGATAGATTACAATGATATTTAGTTTTCTAAATTCCAATACAAATATTAATTTGATCATTTCAACAACAAAAAATAGTGCCAGCCTTCGGTATTGTTATTTGAGACGTCGATTATGCAATATTTTAACAATGATGTTAAAACCTGTCTTAACCATTACGGAGGAAACGTACATTCCAACGATTTGGTGCTTCCTTAGTTCAATCCCACGGTTCACATGAATTAGTGATAATGCCAAATGACACGTTGACTGTTCCTACAGACCAAGAACACCATTAAGAGAGCTGATATGATAGTAAGGATGATTGGGATAATGGTCGTGAAGACTAGATACATCCATCTCATGGGCTATCAGGTTCTGTTACCATTCAGTGTGGACAAGGTCAGCGGAACCTATCGCAATAGAACGACGCCACTTCTGATCTGCAAAACATCACAATGTCATTAGAACCCACCTTAAAGGAACAATTAACTGATAATTCCATTAAACAATTAGCCCGAATGTATACGATCACAAGGGTGAGTCAATAGCAGGGAACATGGAGCACAAAGAGAGGGGTCCAACCAACCAACAAGCTAACCGGCGATTCTCAAGGGAATACAGAAATACTTTCACAGCACACACATGGGGTCGCAACACCCTTTGTATTTGCCTAATGAAGGACACACTAAGAGCAACGGCTAAAACAATGGAGTCAGATCGATGTCCACTGTATTACAAAACAAAGGGGCTTCAAATAACGATGGGATTGAGATAATAAACTGGCAACATGTCAACGGCTGCTGTTCCCGCGCCACTTAACGATAACTCTACAGACATTCATTCATTATTGAAGACATTTCCCAACTCAACATTGGCCAATATCTCCTGCTGCCAGTTTAAAGCCAGGAGACTACCCATGAAGCCTTTCTTACAAATGGTCCAACCACTAGCCTACTGTACGTACATATGATACAGTCAGTTGCACTATTTTACATTTCCACCAGATATGTTTATAAAAATAAATACATATTTAAATAGTAGCATTATGACCACTGGACTCAGAGGCCTTCCTCAAACCTGATCTAGAAGCTGAAAAATAGGCATTACCTTCGTGCAGCGTAAAACAGATGGCGACCACTTTCGACGTTTCGCAAAAGATTAAAAAAACACAGAATGAAAATTATTTTTTCCCTCTCCCCTTTGCTATGCCCAGTCTGGATCGGGATATCTGATTGGTTGGAAAGGCCAAATCACATGGGCGAGACAGAGAACCCGTGACCCCTCTCTAAATAAAATGACGAAATGAAACAGCCTTGCATCCTAGCCGAACAATTTGTGGCAGTGTGATACCCTGACTACACTGACGATGTTGTGGTCTACTGTAAATAGGCTGTATGATGAGGCTGGATGGGGTCACCATCCCCCCTCCCCGACCCCCAAACAGAAAACAAAGGGGGTGCCTAGTGAGGCACACTGGCATTGGGGCATGTCTACGGAGGCGGGGTATCAAAGTCTGCATAGCCACCCCCAGGCACTCGCCTGTCCTGTAGGTCAATTGTTCCAACCCACCAACCCACCAACCCACCAACTCACCAACCCACCAACCCACCAACTCACCAACCCACCAACTCACCAACCCACCAACCCACCAACCCACCAACCCACCAACCCACCAACCTACCAACCCACCGCCTTCTTCTCTAGCTGATCACGAACACAACACCCAAAGTATTTTCAGATACAACAACCGCCAAGGAACACCAGCACAAACCCACAGACCCCCAACGTCTGTGACAAGGGACTACCAGGGTTAGTGGTTGGTTTGTGGGTTGGGGTGGTGGTCTGTGTGCCCTGGAGGATGAGGCTGGTAGAGGGATGGCGATGCAGAGGTCAAAGCCCAAACCCCACATCACATGTCTGTCGTAACATCCAGCAGCCCTCGAACCACCCGGGCTCCTCCCTGCTGGCTTTTAATCTGCGTGTGTGTGTGTGAGTGTGTGTGTGTTTGTGGAATTACAGGGAGCTTTAGAGGCCTCCCGTCCAGATTATCCAATCCAGCTAAAATCCAACCCTGTGTCAGATGAACAGTTGTGCAGGGACCCCAGCAGCACAGACAGAATGTAGGGTTTAGGGGGTGGAGGGTTTGAGGGGGGGTGATGTGGGCGACGGGGGTACAGGCATTGGATTAGGGACAACACAAACAATGAGGAGCGTGTCCCACCTAAATTTAAATTGTTCAGAGGGAAGCAAGAAGCATATCTCGGTTTAAATATGTCCTCTTAAACACTCAACATCTATCTATCTATCCCCCCCAAAAACACAGAATGATCCCCACAGCCGCCCTACCGCCCCGCCTGTCGATTGGCCCATGGGAGAATACCACAAATAGAGCATTAAATTTGCTCCACATTGAATCACAAGAGGCTGAGAGAGGCACAGTGTCACAGGGAATCTACTTTATATTCAAATAACACTGTTGGCTCTCCTTCAAAACCAAGAGTACATGGTGGAAGCCCCACAGACACAGACTTGAACTTTACCGTTTTTCCTCAAGTTATTACCATGTAAGGCCTTGTCCCCATAGTTTTAGACAGCGTCCTCTCCTTGTCTCCTTCCCTTAGGGCCCACTGATCTGAAAGGACTTGATAGGTGAAAGTGATATTGTGGAACTGGGAAACCTGTCCCAGTCGTTGCACCTATCAGTGCTCATGAAGGAAAGGAAATAAGGAAAGAAATACATTTGAGAGTATTGGGACGTGGCCAATGTATTCCTCCATATCCCAAGGCAGTCACAGTGCATGTTTTGCAATAAACATATACAAACCCCTATAGCAACCACACATACTAATTATGCACTTGAGATGGCAAGGATATTTACATCTCAAGTCCATGCAAAAGGTCCAGAGCGAGTCTTATAGAAGGCCTCTTTACCTAGTAGTATTCATATGGTCAGGCAGTATACAGTATCTTACCAGTTCAGATGAAGGGAAAGTTCCAGAGGAGGAGATGGAGGTTCAGTTTGGGACCAGACAAACATGGAGGACAACGGACACTCTGAGGTATGGGCTGGCTGGCCTGCTTCTATATGTAAACTTGCCCTCATAGCCTCCAGCAAGGTGACCAGCCCAACCCAGACTGGCCCTCGGTGGGAGAAGCACCCTCCCCAAAGCCACCCCAGTCCCCTGTCAGGAACAGGCAGGCCTGATGAAGGCAGAAGGGCGTGAAGGAGAGAGGGAGCGAGGGAGAGAGGGATCAGGGGGAACAGTCGATCCCGCCAGTGATTGTTGACGTGGTGACTGAAGGAGGCGGGGCTGACCAAATAACGAGTGTTGTGTGAGTGTGTCTATGTCTATGTGTGTGTGTGTGTGTGTGTGGGGGGGGGGGGGGTCACAAAGGGACTTTTTGGGGAGGTGATTATCTAAGCACTTCCCCTGACCCAATGAACATTTTATATCAATACTCAATACTTTTTATGCAACCAACTGATGTATCCTGGGCTGCAGGATCATTAAAAACGTCATTATTGATTGCGGAGAAGCCACAAGCCACATGCCCCTGGTCCCATGCATTGTCTACAGTACCTAACAAACAGACACTGAATAAGATTTGTTTTACAACACACTTTACAGCCAGGCAGAATGGTGCTTTAACAAGTTTAACAAGGGCCCAGTTTTTCTAAAGTTATCTATCTGGATTTCGCCTATTGGATAGGATTAAATGCATAGAAATAGAATGAATAGGACGGACATATCATTGACTTGAATGGGGACTCCCTCTCTATTCATTCTATTTCTAGGCATTTTATATTTCTGCGCATCGCTTTAGAAAAACTGGGCCCTGATGTCCGGTTTTGATCCTAGAATAGAGTCGTGTAATCTTTGACCATCTTTTCATCCCAATGATCAGCATTATACGCTTGTGGGGATAAGAGTGCACGGCACTTCTTTCTGTCTCAGTCAAAACAACAGACCTCCTCTTCCAGGCAGCTTCCTCTCCCCTCCCCTTCTAAAAGCCTCCCCTTCCCCTCTGTGCCCCCACAGCCCCATAATCCACAACAACAATCCCAGCCCCTAATGGAAAATATGGCCTGACCCTCTCCACTGATGTGGTCAATGCAGCCAGTAATGGGTCCACATTGCCTTGCAGCTAAAACCAATAATGAATGGGGTGAATGTCTGAAATGGAACTTTAACCGTGTTGGTCTGTCTCTTTTGTCACATTCCGGTATGTGGTCTTCCTTTAGTAATGCCAGTGTCCGTATATACAGAGGTATAGTCCTTTCAACTTCTAATCAAACGCAACATTCACTGACGCTCTTCACCTCCTCAATAGATTGGTGTTTTTGCGACATCATTTCTCAACGCGCGATTTGTAGATTTGTCAGTGTTCTATAAGTCATTATAAACAGGGTGGTTCGAGCCCTGAATGCTGATTGGCTGACAGCCATGGTATATCAGACAGTATACCACTGGTATGATAAAACATTTATTTTTAATGCTCTAATTACGTTGGTAACCAGTTTATAACAGCAATAAGGCACCTCAGGGGTTTGTGGTAAATTGCCAATATACCACGACTAAGGGCTGTACGCAGGCACTCCGCACTGCGGTGTGCATAAGACCAGCCCTTAGCCGTGATATATTGGCTATATACCACACACCCCTTGGGCGTTATTGCTTAAATAACATATCCTATACAGTACAAGTTACACTAATCCAATCAAATGACCACATTGATGGAAAATCCATCCATGGTTAGGATTAGTGATGATATCAGACATGTGGGTTATACGGTTTAGTGCTATGTGATGACATAAGTCATGTAGGTCAGGACAGAGACTATAACCAGCCAAAGTACTGCAGCACCATGGATACAGGACAGAGATTATAACCAGCCAAAGTACTGCAGCACCATGGATACAGGACAGAGATTATAACCAGCCAGAGTACTGCACCACCATGGATACAGGACAGAGATTATAACCAGCCAGAGTACAGCACCACCATGGATACAGGACAGAGATTATAACCAGCCAGAGTACTGCACCACCATGGATACAGGACAGAGATTATAACCAGCCAAAGTACTGCAGCACCATGGATACAGGACAGAGATTATAACCAGCCAAAGTACTGCAGCACCATGGATACAGGACAGAGATTATAACCAGCCAGAGTACCTCACCACCATGGATACAGGACAGAGATTATAACCAGCCAGAGTACTGCACCACCATGGATACAGGACAGAGACTATAACCAGCCAGAGTACAGCACCACCATGGATACAGGACAGAGATTATAACCAGCCAGAGTACTGCACCACCATGGATACAGGACAGGGATTATAACCAGCCAAAGTACTGCAGCACCATGGATACAGGACAGAGACTATAACCAGCCAAAGTACTGCAGCACCATGGATACAGGACAGAGATTATAACCAGCCAGAGTACTGCACCACCATGGATACAGAACAGAGATCATAACCAGCCAGAGTACTGCAGCACCATGGATACAGGACAGAGATTACAATCAGCCAGAGTACTGCACCACCATGGATACAGGACAGAGATTATAACCAGCCAGAGTACTGCACCACCATGGATACAGGACAGAGACTATAACCAGCCAGAGTACTGCAGCACCATGGATACAGGACAGAGATTATAACCAGCCAAAGTACTGCACCACCATGGATACAGGACAGAGATTATAACCAGCCAGAGTACTGCAGCACCATGGATACAAGACAGAGATTATAACCAGCCAAAGTACTGCAGCACCATGGATACAGGACAGAGATTATAACCAGTCAGAGTACTGCACCCCCATGGATACAGGACAGAGATTATAACCAGCCAGAGTACTGCACCCCCATGGATACAGGACAGAGATTATAACCAGCCAGAGTACTGCACCACCATGGATACAGGACAGAGATTATAACCAGCCAAAGTACTGCACCACCATGGATATAGGACAGAGATTATAACCAGCCAGAGTACTGCAACACCATGGATACAGGACAGAGATTATAACCAGCCAGAGTACTGCACCACCATGGATACAGGACAGGGATTATAACCAGCCAAAGTACTGCAGGGTGCAGCTAGTGGAAGCACTAGTGGAAGTCTGTAATGTCTGTCTCTTCCATTAAGGATCTGCACAGGGCACAGAAGAGAGAGGAGACTTCGTCTCCCTTTGTGTTTAGATGGATAAAGCTACATGTACCATGCTCTAGGGTCTCTCTCTCTCTGTGTTCTACTCTCTCCTTTCCCTCTTCTCTCTCTTTTTTCTCCTCCCTCTCTCTCTTTGACTGTCTTCTCGTAGGGTATCTGAAGCATACATCACTTGTTTTGAGATGATTACTGACTGTGTACATTTTGCTAGTAGTTGCGAGAGAGATGTGTGTGTATGTGTGCCTGTTTATACCTGCGCTGTTGGTGCAGGGGGCAATAGAAACAATTTGTCTAATACTGCCGATACATTAGTGTGATATAACTTGAACTTGATCACGCCAGTTGAACTGGCACCCAGAGCAAGTCACCCACATGTACAGAGGGAGGTGGCGCGTTCTCACCCGTAGGTCGCCAGCGTTTTCAATCTCATAGCTTGGTTACAGGGACGACTATACAAACACTGTAGAATACATCACAAAAGGGCCCAAGTAAGAGGCTTCTAATCATACTGTATGTATCACCATTCACCACCCACTTGTGTGGCACAGTGAGCACTTAAAGCTTGGAGACTGGGACACATTTTTATCCCTGTCAAGTAGGCTACAGACCACACACACAGATACCAAATGCACAAGAAATGACACACAAATGCCTGCACTTGCACACTCCTGCACTGACTGGCTGTAAGCTAAAGCTGCCCCAGTTGCGGTGACAAAGGACACAAGTTACCCTGGGTGTCAGAGAGAGAGTGGCCTTAGCCCCGTGTGTGTGTGTGTGTGTGTGTGTGTGTGTGTGTGTGTGTGTGTGTGTGTGTGTGTGTGTGTGTGTGTGTGTGTGTGTGTGTGTGTGTGTGTGTGTGTGTGTGTGTGTGTGTGTGTGTGTGTGTGTGTGTGTGTTGACAGTGGCACAACAAGCAGACAGAGGCGAGAGGCAAAGAAAGTCACCAGACCCTCAGAGATGGCCCTTTGCAACCCTGGCACTACACATTAAACTCTGCAGCAGCTTGGGTGTAGGCTGCAGAGGACTGCACTGGACGTCTTTAGTTAAGCATAGACTTAATGTGTTTTTAATTGAAAAAAACTAAAGAGGCAAGGGTAGGGCTGGGCAGGGGAGGGAGGGCAGGGGAGGGAGGGCAGGGGAGGGCAGGGGAGGGACTTACCACAGACAAGCTGGACCACTGGGATCAGGACATGGGCAGTGGTTGTGTTTGGAGGAGGGGGAGCTAGGTGGCTGACAGACTGGTTCAGATCATCAGCTCCAGCAGGACCAGCATCAACCCATTCTAGAGAGAGGAGGAAAACATAAGAACCATTAAGAATACATTTCAAACTGTTACCACCTTTTTTTTTTTTATTCCAGATATATTTGAATATACATGACTGAAACGCAGTACTGTAAAACAGAGCATACTGTAAAATAAATCATTTCAGCCCACATGTAAAAATGCTTCAGTTTACTAGAGAGTACTACAGTACTTACTATATAATTTTGTAGTAAACTGTAGTATACTGTAGAATACTATACTACACACTGAAGTATGCCTCGATCATGTGTAGTATTACTATATCATGTTGTAGTACATCGTAGAATATTATAGTAAATACTACAGTATACTAAAGTCAGCAAAATCACTACAGTAAATACTACAGTAATTCATTCTCAATTTGTGCCAACCATTAGTAAGAAACCTACATGCCAAGAATCGACCATATATAGTGTTTCTTACAGGTTATAAACAAGAGCAGAAGCGATTAACTATCCGTTCAGAACCACTCCTGCCTACCTACAGGTTATGGAACATCTAATCTTTTAGTATTTCTCCAGTAGGTGAAAGCCTCCACTTCTAGGTCTAAGATAATACAACTGGGGCCCGAAATCGGCTCTGGCATTTCTAACATATTGGCCCATATTTTTCTTTGAGGCCCCCATGAAGGCCCATTTTTTTTCTTGAGGCCCCACAACGGCCCATTTTATTCCTTGAGGCCCCCTATATTATTCAGAAAAAGATAATTTTGCACAACAAACCCAAGTTAGACAGGCCCAATGGGCTAAAACTGGACCAGCTCATCTGGCATTTGCCCGAAATGCCAGATGGTCGGTCCGCCCCTGGCTAAAAGGCAGAACAAACACCATATGTGGACCTACACCATTAGTGTATGCTTAAATGGCTTTCATCATTAGTAAACTCAACAAAAACTCAAATTAGTAGCATTCTCTTCTGCTGCAGCTGAAAACAGCAGCCTCCTTATATTGTGTGAAAAGGTGTATGCGTGTATTTGTGTCTGGTGTGTGTGTGTGTGTGTGTGTGTGTGTGTGTGTGTGTGTGTGTGTGTGTGTGTGTGTGTGTGTGTGTGTGTGTGTGTGTGTGTGTGTGTGTGTGTGTGTGTGAGTGTGTGTGTGTGTGTGTGTGTGTGTGTGTGTGTGTGTGTGTGTGTGTGTGTGTGTGTGTGTGTGCGTGCGTGTGCGTGTGCGTGTGTGTGCGTGTGCGTGTGTGTGTGTGTTGATTATTAGCCTAATGGGTAATGTCAGAAGATCATGCTGTTCTTACCAAAGAGGGGTCCAGGAAATCTCCTTGCTGTTCTCCTCCATGTCATGGGACCCTGTCTTATCCCACATTCCAGAATACCATGGAAGATTCCACCTCTCCACTTCTGATCCACCCGGAGACTAGAGAAAGAGTAAAACATTTGCAGGCAGGGGTTAAATGTGAGTTTTGATTGAACACTGACTATCTCAATCAACCGCTTTTCCATGATTATTTCTGATTTCCCCTATTGGACCCCCTGTTGCCGCTGAAACGCTTTAGATAGAATTGACCATAATATAGATGATGATGTTGTCTCTAGATCTTGATTAGATAGTCGGCTAGTCAGTGGGAGGCCAGCGGATGTCGTCAACATCAATGGCACATAACGCAATGATAACCTGCCACTCTGAGGGTGGTTAAGGACAAGTCGTGTGTGTTCAATGTGCTTGGACTGCCAAAGGAAAGTAGTAATTTTACCGCTGTGGCTGCTGTTTCAACAGGATAACAGTGCCCTCTGTGGGTCGCTGTGTTCAAATACAACTCACTGTTGGACTGAGGACAGAAATGCTCCGAATGCAATATGCTATTACATCAGAGCGCCTCTTGTGCAAAGACTAACATGATGAATCAGACTGTTTCATATTTTATGACTTCTAAAAGGAAATCCTGTGCTGTCTTCTGCCCCTTCCCACTTTCACCACCTTAAAGGGGCAATCTGCAGTTGCTACATACAGTTGAAGTCAGAAGTTTACATACACTTAGGTTGGAGTCATTAAAACTTGTTTTTCAACCACTTCACAAACGTTTTTGTTAACGAACTATAGTTTTGGCAAGTCGGTTAGGACATCTACTTTGTGCATGACACAAGTCATTTTTCCAATAACTATTTCCAGACAGATTATTTCAATTATAATTCACTGTATCACAAATCCAGTGGGTCAGAAGTTTACATACACTAAATTGACTCTGCCTTTAAACAGCTTGGAAAGTCCAGAAAATGATGTCATGGTATTAGAAGCTTCTGATAGGCTAATGGACATCATTTGAGTCAATTGGAGGTGTACCTGTGGATGTATTTCAAGGCCTACCTTCAAACTCAGTGCCTCTTCGCTTGACATCATGGAAAAATCAAAAGAAATCAGCAAAGAAAAATTATTGTAGACCTCCACAAGTCTGGTTCATCCTTGGGAGCAATTTCCAAACGACTGAAGGTACCACGTTCATCTGTACAAACAATAGTACACAAGTATAAACACCATGGGACCACGCAGCCATCATACCGCTCAGGAAGGAGACGCATTCTGTCTCCTAGAGATGAATGTACTTTGGTGCGAAAAGTGAAAATCAATCCCAGAACAACAGCAAAGGACCTTGTGAAGATGCTGGAGGAAACAGGTACAAAAGTATCTATATCTACAGTAAAACGAGTCCTATATCGACATAACCTGAAAGGCCGCTCAGCAAGGAGGAAGCCACTGCTCCAAAACCGCCATAAAAAAGACAGACTAAGGTTTGCAACTGCACATAGGGACAAAGATTGTACTTTTTGGAGAAATGTCCTCTGGTCTGATGAAACAAAAATAGAACTGTTTGGTCATAATGACCATCGTTATGCTTGGAGGAAAAGGGGAAGGCTTGCAAGCCGAAGAACACCATCCCAACCATGAAGGACGGGGGTGGCAGCATGTTGTGGGGGTGCTTTGCAGCAGGAGGGACTGGTGCACTTCACAAAATAGATGACATCATGAGGAAAGAAAATGATGTGGATATATTGAAGCAACATCTCAAGACATCAGTCAGGAAGTTAAAGCTTGGTCGCAAATGGGTCATCCAAATGGACAATGACCCCAAGCATACTTCCAAAGTTGTGGCAAAATGGCTTAAGGACAAGAAAGTCATGGTATTGGAATGGCCATCACAAAGCCCTGACCTCAATCCTATAGAAAATTTGTGGGCAGAACTGAAAAAGCGTGTGCGAGCAAGGAGTCCTACAAACCAGCTCTGTCAGGAGGAATGGGCCAAAATCCACCCAACTTACTGTGGGAAGCTTGTGGAAGACTACCCGACACGTTTGACCAAAGTTAAACAATTTAAAGGCAATGCTACCAAATACTAATTGAGTGTATGTAAACTTCTGACCCACTGGGAATGTGATGAAAGAAATAAAAGCTGAAATAAATCATTCTCTCTGCTATTATTCTGACAATTCACATTCTTAAAATAAAGTGGTGATCCTAACTGACTTAAGACAGGGAATTTTTACTAGGATTAAATGTCAGGAATTGTGAAAAACTGAGTTTAAATGTATTTGGCTAAGGTGTATGTAAACTTCCGACTTCAACTGTACATTTTTGGACTTATAAATGTATGCTATGTACCCATTGATTCTTGAATAACATAACTTATAGATTCCTTATGAGCTTAGTTCAACTACCGAACTCCATCAGAATCCCAAAATATAAACTTCTTTTACTCCAATGTTTGTAAACATTGTACTTGTAAACAAACAGTGCATAACCTCAAAACATGCTTAAAACTATCATTTTGAAATCTTGGTTGGTCGATCCTTGCATCCATATCTCTGGCTTTGAATTTGAAAGTGGTAACATTTCTCCAGGCACATCCCTCAGCCTTTTACCAAACAGAAGTGGGGAAAATGCTTGATTATTTCAACTGTGGATTGCCCCTTTAAAGGTATCATCTACCTCTTTATTTCATCCCTCCATTTTCTCCCTCTTTCAACCTCTTGCTTAGAGAAATATCACTGCTCTCTAATTGTACGTTGCTTTGACATCAACACCGTAAAGGCCACTAATAAGAGTATATTAGTGATGACAATAACCATGTTGGTTTAAGTACTGAAATGATGGCCGTTAGTGTGTGTAACTTTACCATGTTAACCACACAGTCATAAGGGCTGCAGTATAACATGACCCTGTTAAACCTCCAGAGCTTTCTGACAACAACAGTCACAAGGGCTGCGGTATCAACCAAAATGCAATGCTTTGAAATGAGACTGAGTTCCATAAGACTGAATAGTGTGTATAACATGATTTCCATGTCAGTCTGAGGCGAATGCCCTGTTCCAGTCTACTCAGCTAATTCTATAATACAGTCAGAAATACAACAGCTCAAAGAGAGTGCTGAGATGTCTGCCTTCGTCTCTGATCCTATTCTACATCTATATGTGTGTATAGTTCATATGTACTGTAGCTAACCTGGAAGTGCAGATGGTTTGCACAAGGTTGTTTCAACAACAACTTTGCCATGTGCGTGTCAACCGAGACGGCCAGACAATCCATTCTCTCCAGAAATGCTTGTGTACCAAACAGGGACAGACAATGCTTGCATAGACACATGACAAAACAGCATCACGGATTAGATGAAGACAAATTATATTTTACACATCCTCGTCCCCTGACTATTCTGTGCTTCCTTCCCAAAGAGAGAGCGAGATCAAGAAGAGTGGCTCGGCTTACTGTAAGAAGCTGCAGTGACAATCCTCAGTTGCTCTTTCAACTCCGTGTGCTGCACCTGCAGACGCTTAAGAGGAAATGTGACTAAAGGAAACAGTGAGCTCACAGTGAGCCATCTATAATCCTCCCGTCAACATCATAAAACTGACTAATGGTTGTCAAACCAGGTTATGGAGGGAAGGAGGGAGAGAGAGAGAGAGAGAGAGAGAGAGAGAGAGAGAGAGAGAGAGAGAGAGAGAGAGAGAGAGAGAGAGAGAGAGAGAGAGAGAGAGAGAGAGAGAGAGAGAGAGAGAGAGAGAGAAAGAAAGAAAGAAAGAAAGAAAAAGAGAGAGATAGAGAGATGAGAAAGAGAGAGGAAGAGAGAGAAAGACAAACAGAGAGAGAGAGAGAGAGAGATTGTTTTTCTCTGAGACAAAAATATCTATATTTCCCAGGCCATAACTCTCCTCTGTGTGGCCAGTGAACAGAGAGAGGGCTCAGGTTTCTCTCTCAGGCCTGAGTATCACTTACACTACATCCTGTTATGAGTTATGGTGCAAAGGGGTGCAGGACGACTTAGAATAGAATACAGCCTAATGAGCCTATTGCACACAGAGGTGTGGTAATGAGAAGCTACTGTATCATCCCTAATGTCCATCAATGGGTAAGTAAAGTCCTTCCTTCCTTATTGTTGACAGGACAATACATATTTATCAACATGCCATCCTACTGTACACAAGAAGGTGCTAGCACGCACACACACAAACAGTTACACGTCAAATCTGTCAAAATGTCCTCCAAATTCCATACGGCTGCGTTTTCTGTTCCATTTGGGGCCCTGAGTTCTATAAGCCATCATCATCAGTTTTCCTCCTTACACCTGATAAAAACAGCTCATGTCAGCTCCTTGTTGTAGAGCCATATGGGAGTAAATGGAACTGCCAAAACCCTGAGGCATGTACACAGCAGGTATGTTTCAGAGCTACAGTACTATGGATGCATAGAGCAGATACTGAACATAGATTACAACATGATACGGCTCCACTGCAAACACGTGCACACTTCAGAGAGTTATTATGACAATTGAACTATTCTTATGATTTCAATAAATGTCAAATTATTGAGCGGCATTTCCCACACTCGTTAGAAAACATGAATCCATCCTATTGAGAGGTTGACAATGGAATAATAAGACACAGTATTGCCTGAATGGCAGGTTCTGGATCTTTAATGTCTTTTGAACTCTGCAGCAAAGTGTCCTACTGTACAGACAGAGGGTTACTGAGAAGTCAAGAATACAACGTCAATAACACTATGGCGAACCGTTTCGTCTCTCGACTTTTCAAGCCATAGAGACCGCATTCTGGTGTTCTTACTCCAAACAGCAGTCGTTGGATTGTTAACAAAGACGTGTGAAGCTTGTAAGAAAAAAAAAGTTAACATTTATTTTGACTCTGTTTGTTTCTAGTACAAATAGCTATGCATCTTATAGAACAAGACGCCATGAGAATATTTGTATGATCACCACCAGTTGATATATGTTTGAAATTGGTCGAGATGACCCCAACAAACCGGTATCACATGCAGGTCACAGTAGTTACAATGTGCCAGTTCTAACTGGCTAGTAAAAGCACAGTCGTATGTATACAGAACAATATTTCTTTGAGGGACTACATCAACACACTCAGCCCTCCCTCCAAACTAGATTCAAAACAGGAAGTCCAAACAGACAGCCAGCAGAGCACATCCTGTCCATCCTCAGTACCAGTCAGCATGCCTTCCCTCTAAACCCTGTTTACAGTTGTGAATGCAGTGAGGCCATGGCTTTGATTCAATTTAGCAGGTAATTACACTATCTGGTAAGGCAATTATCCTGTGTGCAACATAATTCCATTTGCTAGCTAATGGTGCTCCCACAACCTCCACAGTACAGGAGCCAATGCATTTCTAAGAGGGGAAATAGGGATACTGTTTTGTACCTACTGTTGGAGCATCTGTGGGCTAATTAGGTCAAAGCCTATGACAACAACAGCCTAAAAGAACAACAAAACACGAGTCAGCCTGGTACAAACAACCACCACTGCACCCCAAGCATGAATTTACTTTTTATTTTACATTTTCAAATGAGGTGACATTGCCATGACCAGAGAGCAGGATACCGATGTTTTAAAGACCTCAAAGAGGAGAGAGATAAGGGAGCTCTTTTAGACTGAGCTAAGTCTGGATAGATGAAATCCATATGGCCTTGCTGGCTGATTTTAATCCCCTGCTTCTTTCTCTCCCTCCCTGCGTCCCTCTGAGCAGACTCACCAGAGCCATGGTCTGCATGGAGGAAGAAGGGCCAGGCAAGCAGGCGTCTTTCAACAGCAGCCAAGGAGGAAAATGGAAGAGAGCTTCCCAGGATCACTGGCTGTATGCAATGCCAACTGTCTTGAATATCTCTGACCTGACAGCACTTGATTAGAAAACAGCAATATGGTGTAAACTTATCCAGGGTTGTAATTCATCAGACGTCGGAAATTAGAGGAAGCTAGATAAAGTCCCTTTCTGAATAGGAAAGAGTTGTGCTTACCTTGACCCGGGAGAGGGAGGGATGGAGAGATGAGGAGAGTCAAAGGGATGGAGAGTAGAGGGTCCAGGCAGGGAAGGGGTCTGGGTAGGTCCCAATGGGGTAGTCCAAGAGAGGGAACGAGGGAGGAGTAGAGAGGAGAGGAAGGACAGGGAACAGGGAGACAGGGAGGGGAAACGTAAACGCTACTCTCTCCCTTTCTCTCTCTCACACACACACCCAAACACACACTCACACAGCCTACAGACAGGAACTAACACAAGCAGTTACTCCCAGGATGGGAGAGAGAGTGTCTTACCCATCCACAGACACTCAAACACAGAGAGCAAGAGTAAGACCTGGCCCACTCTCTCCTACTGGCCCAATGAGAGGCAGCTGTAAAACTGCACGACCAATGAGAGACATTGAAGGCAGGGCCAATAAGTGCAATGACTCATCCAGCCAATCAGAGAAATTGCCTTTGGACTCTTAGAACCTCCCTCTCTCTTAATGACAGATTTAGGAAGGTGCACTTAGCCTGTGTGAGTGATTTAAGACCTGGACCTGGGACACATTAGAGTGATTAGATTCTGATGCACCTAGACCAGTGTGATAACACAGTAGGCAGCATGCTCCCCTACAACACTAGCTGAGATCCAGTCAGGTGCTGTATTGCATGCTACAGTCATTCTCATGTACGGCTACCCTCTTAAAGGAGGTTACGCATGACATGTTGCATTATTTCTGGAAACAGAACACACACAGTCGTGCACACACAGACACACACACAGGAATGCATGCATACACACGTACAGAGTTGATTGTTAAAGAGGGAGGAGAGGTGAAACCTCTGATTCAGCAATATTTCAGCCCTCTAATAAAACACGGCTGACAGGCTGTGCTGTAGAGGATGTACCTCCTCTATACTGGACAGGAGATGCTATAAAAGATTCATAGAAAATGGGAGGGGAAAGATGGGCACAGAGGGGAAGTATAGGCAGGGTTTACCAGCTGCCATGAAATGAGTGTGGGTCGCTGTGAATAATATACAGGATATTGCCACAGTCAAACCAATGTAACAGGATAATATTGTGGATATTATGTCCTAAGACTTATTTCCCTATCTGTCTGATTCCTTATAACCACTGATCTGAAAGAGATGGATAGTTCCTAGTTGAAAGCACAGAATACATTCATGGGTGAAAGTGATACAGCAGAATGGCCGCCACCGTATGCATGTATGCATGCATGCTATCCTTTCACATTAGGGTCTGGTTCTCAAAGGAGGTGACACAGAAGGAAGTGTTTTGTCTGGGAAACAGCACTAGACGCAGACAGGTCCTGGTTAGAAAAGGAAAGGTTGGATGGATCCAGAATTTGCAGTGAGGCCTTCCTCACAGCTATGGCTGTGATGTCCATGAAATCAAGGCACACTGTTGGACTGCCTTAGGATAACTGCATGACAACCAAATCCCCAGATATGTGTTTCTTGGATTCTGTTGAGGGCACAGAAGATATCTCATGACTGGCTAAATCACATAACATTTAAAGTGCTGTGACAATGGACTGATTCTCTCCATGTAGCCTGAGACAGTTTTTTACTTAAAACCAACCACATGATAATCAAATTGGTCATGCCATACTTGGAGAACTATTTATACTTGTAGTAAATACGTTATAAATACCCTACCAAATCCCATAAAAGAACCCAGTTTGAAAAATAAGTAGGCAAATGCACAATAGGTTTTGGTGGCATGCGCACTGGAGAGCATCAGTCGCCACTCCATTGCTATGCCCTCATTTATAGCACCAAAGGTCAAACTCAGATTGCAAATGTTTGCTGAAGTTTGTTTATGATGTTGCAGGCGTTTTCAAGCATATTCATACTGCTAGATGTATTCCAAATTTGTATATAAAAGCTCACACGTGACGCCAAAAGAAAGTTTACAAACATTCTCATACGTTTTCTCCTCATACTATAACAACGTTACTTTATTCAGTTACATTGTAACGCCGACATGTAGCCTACTCTCCAAAGATTTAATTTGGACGTTCACACTGAGGGGATTCGTTTATCTAGCCCGGGTTACCCCGATGAGAGGAGTTTGTATCGGGTGAAGGTGCGGCCTGACGGTCGTGAGCCGGTTCTAAACAAAAGTGAAGTAATTAAGCACGTGGAGTGATAAATCGGATTAGTGACGAGTCGGATTCTGTGCAAAAGTGATTGCGATAAAAACGCTTTATCGGCCTTCCCAATGAAAACTAGTTTGAACATTCAAACATTTATTTTTATGGAAAAGAGATGTTGTATGTTTCGGGACGATTGGCCGAGGGGGGCAGATTGCTGTTTGATTTGAGAGGGCGCTCCTCCCTCCCTGCTTTCCCCCGATGACATGGTGCGCCATTGCTCGGTTCAACCCGGGCCAGGAAAATAGAGCTCCCTCGTTTCACAGCACGCGACGGCCACGTACAATGATTATACATGGGGCAATGTTCAGTTGCGTGCTCAGTAGAATGCTCTATGTTTTGTGTAGGGTGTTTGTCTTTATTCATTAAATGTTCATGTGATATTATGTCCTAATATATTGGAATACATGATGTAGCCTATTGGCCATTGATATTGAAACTAGTGAAAAGTATTGATCATTGAGTGATATACTAATGTTAATTGATTAAATACCTTTTAAGGTGCATTTTGGATTATCTCCGGTCAATCAACAGAAACTACAGCCCCCATAGTTCCTTGCAAAATCTCACAGACTCGGTTGCTCTGAAATGCATTCAACTGAACAGCGCGCACACGAGTTCAGTCGGGGAAGAATTTAGAGGTAGGTTTTTACCTACTTTCCTTGTCAATTTATAAAGTTGTATGTACATTGTTTAAAACCCAATTATTGGTGTCAACTTCAGCTAGATAACAAGTTCACCAATGTTTCCTGCAATAAGATAATATTAACTCGCATGATGGAGTTAACATTAACTAGATAATGTCAGCTACTGTAGACAGTTAGCTAAATTGTTGATGTTGATGTTAGCTGTAGCTAGCTCTCTGACATTGTTCACTAGCAAGGGGCTTATCAAAATAGGCTCAGCTACCTCTTCCAGACAAGCTTAGCTACCTTTAGCTAACTGACGTTAGGTATTCCAGACAGGAATCTGGTTAGCTAACGTAACTAGTTAGCTAACATTGAATATGGCTCGTGCCAGCCATGCGTGCAGAAGTTGCACCCCTGTTTTAGCGAAAACGTTTTAAAGTAACTATGTCTGGTCTCACATGCATGCAGTATTGCAATTACAAAGCTATTTAACTATGGTAAACTGAAATGCAATAGCTGGTCAAGAGGTAGACGTTACAAAAGTCGTTCGTTGTGAATCTATTTTTGGAGTGTGTCAACCCCAAGTTAATAAATCAGTCCAAGAGAGAACAACAACATTATAATACACTGACTGCACCCAAATAATACTCGTGACCTGACAGCTCAGATCTGTTAGGGTTGTTGTTTACCATGGTTGTTACTATAATACGTGTGATTTGATGTCCCTGCCTGGAAAGGACAGCTTTGGACATAGGGAGTTTGGTTGAGCACCATCCCACAAAATAATGAAGAATACAGCACTCTGTCAGAAAACAAACTTTAAATGACTATTTGCAAACATTCTTGTATTTTACAGGTTCACAATGACCAGAGGTCCAGCTGTAAACTAGCTTGCTTTCAATCATTGTTAATCCTTGGAATGGAGCAAAGGTTGACATTCTCTCATACATACAGTATGAAAATGGCTGCAGGTAGCACTTTAACTCCATGTTCGTCATTGTGAAAGGTTTCTCTCTCACCCCCTCTGTAATGTTTAACACTGGATCCTTTGTGGAACTTGTAAGGGAGGAGTGCTAACAGGAATCTCTACTCATTGTCTGCTTAGAACATCTGAATTAGAGGTTTAGGCCCTACTCTCTGGTTTCTATGAAAATTCCTATAGCAAGCCTCTTCACTATAGCAATACCACTTAGTCGTTTGATACAGTCAGAGGTAGACTTGGGACTCCAGTGTCCACTGTCAGGCCACTACCATGGTGGACAAAGACGCTATGGTGAGTGGGGATAGGGCTGTGGAGGAAGAGGCTGAACTGGACCTGAAGGAGAACGCCCCTGGAGAGCCTGACCCTGAGATGGCTCTTCCCCCACCCGAGGACTCCTCAGACGGCCAGACCAAGACAGCCCGGACCTGGGAGTTGTCGGTGGTGTTCCTGTGTTTCTATGGGTTTATGGTGCAGCTGAAGCCTGGGGAGCCCTTTATAACACCAAACCTGCTCAGCATGGAGAAGAACTTCACCAGGGAACAGGTCAGTGATGCACAGTCATCCCCCTATAACAGTTTGGAATGTTGGTGTGCTGTGTTTTGCGTGAGAGTGCAATGTGTGTAGTGTGTGTGTGCAACTATCTGTGTGTGTGTGTCTTAAGTTAACCACAGTTTTTAAGGGTGGGTAGATGTGTAGGAGGTAGGGCTGCACGATGTGGGTGAATAATCGAGTTGAGAAAAAAAAAAATCTTACCAAATGTTGCGATTTGATGTTAAAGATCAAAATACTAGGGTGAACTGTTGGAATCATAGAAATGGAATAACTTATTACAAAGTAGGGCTGGGAATTGCCAAGGACCTCACGATACAATATTATCACGATACCTAGGTGCCGATACGATATGTATTGCGATTCGATGTTCCAAACATATTGCTCACCATTTGTCTGCTGCAGAGGAACGAGAGAGAGCCATGAGAAAATGAGTTTTGATCAGTCATGGAAATAAAAGTGCTGAAAACAAATTGGCTCCCTATTAAAATAGAAGATGGAGAACAGCGCAATTTCTGGGGGGCGATATTGTCAGTGGTATGATATACAGTCACAAATAATATCCCGATATGTAACTGTTTAAATTTTGTCCCCCATCGCTATTAAGAACCAAAGTGGAAAGCGGCATTGTTCTTGTTTGGAACGATTGGTTGACTGCATTGACCTAACAGAATAGCATGCACACTTACAGTGAATTTAACAGCAAGGAGGAGGAACTGCACTGCTTGGTGGGAAGCAGCCGCAAGAGGAGAAAAAAATGGCGTCCATTACACGTTTCAAAATATTGCAATGCGATATGGATCTCTTGCGATATGGATATTGCATGTCAATATTTTGATTACGATGTGAGTTCAATCATTTTGGAGCACTAGTAGGAAGGATCGAGAAACTTATCTTCACTCTTGCTTAGTAAACAAGTATATTGTTAGTCGTGTCAACTATTGCTATCGGTCTTCTACTGAATAAAAAAAAGTATGTATTTAACCTTTATTTAACTGACTTGCCTAGTTAAATAAAGCTTAAATGTAAAAAGAAAATGATATATATATTTAAAGGCCAGGGCATGTCAGTTCAACCTGAGGCCCAATTGATTTTGAGGGATATGAAAGGCAATGTCCTGCGCTGGAGGCTATAGCCTTGTATGACACGTAGAATGACAACCCTGATATAAGCTATATCAGCTGACACGAGTTCCATCTGAATTTATACTAGGAGCTTGAACTACAACTGCTCAATCCTAAAGTAATTGAAAAAAAAGTGCCAGTTTATTATTTTCCAGTGTTCCTTAGTCATGGAACCCACTGGACTGTAATAAGGCTATCACAGTGTGAGTGCAGTAACCGCTCCTCGGTATGGTCAAAGTTCACATTCCTACAAATTAGGTCAGTCTCTTTTTCTGATTGGTTACTGTAGGCTTGTCTGGCTCAGTATCAACCAATGAACCTAATGGCCTGATGTCTGCAGACTCATTGGAAGGTGTCCTTGCATACAATGTAGCTTTAGTTCAAATGAAGGGGATCAGTGAAGGTTTTTGCTCCCCTCATTTCCTGTAGAGGGGGATTAACGTTGTTGCATTGGCAAAAGGTGTCAGCACAGCGACAAGGTTATTCTGAACAGCATATGAGGCATGTGCATTTGTCAGTGTTCGAGGACTCACAGGAAACTAGCCTAAATATGCAATTTGAGAACACCTACCGGCACATTTTATATAGCCTTCAGCTACAACAACTTTTTACAAGGAGAATTAGATTCCATGTAGCCCTCTGTCTCTTCTATGTGGTCTCCCCCTCTCATACCTGCCATTCTCTTCCTCCAGGTGACCAATGAGATCAACCCGATCCTGTCCTACTCCTACATGGTGGTGCTGGTGCCAGTCTTCCTCCTGACAGACGTCCTGCGTTACAAGCCCGTCCTGGTCCTCTCCAGCCTCAGCCACGTGGCCATCTGGCTCCTCCTCCTCCTGGGCTCCTCCCTCTTAGAGATGCAGTTCATGGAGTTCTTCTACGGCATCACCATGGCAGCACGCGTGGCTTACTCCTCCTATATCTTCTCCCTGGTCACCCCAGAGCTCTACCAACGCGTGGCCAGCTACTCGCGCTCTTGCGTCCTCATGGGGGTGTTTGCCAGCTCGGTGCTGGGCCAGGTGCTGATATCCGTGGGCAGGCTCTCCTTCGCCATGCTCAGTGCTGTCTCCTTGGCCTTGGTGTCCTTCGGCTTGGTGCTCTCCTGCTGCCTGCCCTGGCCCAAGAGGTCCCTGTTCTTCAACAGGGCCCACCACGCTGCCCAGAGGAACCTCCAGGAGCAGGCTGCCGCCCAGTCAGAGCTGGCCAGGATGAAGCAGGGCGAAGCGGGCTTGGGTTCAGGTGATACCCCCTCCCTGGCTCCTCTCAGCTCTGGTTCCTCCTGGAGGGACTCTGTGTTTATTCAGATGCTGAAGGAGCTGAGGAACGTGCCGCGGAGGCCCAGCCTGAGACTGTGGAGCCTGTGGTGGGTGTTCAACTCCGCTGGCTACTACCTGGTGCTGTTGTACGTCCATGTCCTGTGGAACAAGGTGTACCCCGCCACGGAGAACAAACACGTCTACAACGGAGGGGTGGAGGCTGTCTCCACACTACTGGGTGAGGGATCCATTTCCCTAGGTTTTAGTCTGGGTACAAAGGCCCTCCAAAGCCAGGTATACAAGTGTTTTAATAACCAATGTGTAGTATTCACCTGGGTCTTTACTGTCTGACAGGGTAGGTGCCTGTGTTGTCCAAGTCAATGATTCTTACAAAATATTAACACCCCTACAGCAGTTGGCAGAGGTAGTAGTGAGACCACCATGGCAACATGCTTCAAGGTACATGTTTTCTCAGTCAAATGAGTTCTCCGGCATCACGTGACGTCAGGTCAATAAGTTTGTCTTAGACCAGGGTTTCCCATCTCCAGTTCTCCAGTACCCCCAACAACACACGTTGTTGTAGCCCCAGGCTAACGCGCCTGATTCAATAGTTGATGAATAGTTGACAAGTAGAATCAGGTGTGCTTGTCTGGGGCCACAACAAAAATGTACACTGTTGGGGTGGGACTGGAGTTGGGAAACCCTGTTTTAGACTGACCCCTCTCCAATGATTTAATTATGACTGAAGTTACATGACCTAAGCAGCTGACAAGGACAGGGGACATACAAAGCCCATCAATCTAGAAAGAGGAATTCCCATGAAGCAGAATGTGGTGAGACAACAGAAGACTAAACAGTCACGTTCTGTTGAAAGGTGGTGGAAGATGACGATGGTTTAAATGTTGATCACACAGGGAGATGACGCCAGACAATGTGCTGCTCCCCATAGTCATTTAGTATAATTATTTTATTGATGCATAATAATAACAAAGGCTTGCTGAACCAGCAATCCCCTCTGTTTGCCTTGATATGATGTCGTCAAACTGTGACCCTGAGTCCACACACACACACAGCATTTATTAAATGAAGTTCCCCCAAGCCTTAATCACCTACTCAGTCATTAACTTAGTCAGCTTATCTTCTTCGACTAACTTCACCTCGTTAACTCTGTCCCAGGTGCGATCACGTCGTTTGCAGCAGGCTTCGTGAAGATCCGCTGGAACGTGTGGTCTGAGCTGGTGATCGGTGTCATCACGGCTCTGCAGGCTGGCCTGCTGCTCCTCATGGGGACCACCAGCAACATCTGGGTCTGCTATGTGGCCTACTCCCTCTTCAAGGGTTTCTACCAGTTCCTCGTGCCTATCGCCATGTACGTTTCTTTAGTTTTATTTAACGTCGTTGTATACATATAATGGGATTTTGAGGATTTTGATGTTCAGATGTGTGCAGTATATGAATGCATTGTCATAGAACTGTCACGTCTTTCTTACTTTAGGCTGTACATTTAATCTGCTGACTATCCTGTTGTGGTGTTTGTAGTTTCCAGATCGCCTCGTCGCTCACCAAGGAGCTGTGTGCCCTGGTGTTTGGGGTCAACACTTTCCTGGCGACCGTTCTGAAGACCATCATCACCCTCATCGTCTCTGACAAGAAGGGTCTGGGACTAGACGTGCACTCCCAGGTCAGTCACACACACTCTGATTACGACCACGCTCAGACAACTTCCTGCAAGCTGACGTCACCCATATGGGAACACCATATGCTTTCTAATGAGTGCTGTTCTGTTCTCCAATAGTTCCTGGTCTACTTCTTCTACTTTGCCTTGCTGACGGTTATCTACCTGGGCTGTGCTGCCTGGGTCATCATTCGCCACTACAGGAACCAATCGGCAGGAGGGGGAGGGGACACCGACCAGGCCACGCCCACTGAGCTATGTTCCGTACCATCAAACCCCGCGGAGACGGAACCTCTGTCCAATGGGAACAACGTGAAGGCCTGAAAGAGATATTCCGGAATGTTGGCAATGAAGCCCTTTATCTACTTCTCCAGAGTCAGATTAACTTGTGGAGACCATTTTTATGTATCTGCATGCAGTTTGAAGGAATTTGCTAACTAGCGTTAGCCAAAATGCTAACTGCCGTTAGCGTAATGACTGGAAGTCTATCGGAACAGCTAGCATGCAAGTTGTTCCTGTAGACTTCCAGTCATTGCGCTAGCTAATGCTAGTTGGCATTGGCTCGCGAAACTACCTCTAACTTCCTTCATACTGGATGCAGAGACAAAAATTGTATCCATGAGTTCATCTGACTGTGGGGAAGTAGATAAAGGGTCTCATTGCCAAAATCCTCAACTATCCCTTGAACATTGTGTCATCTTTACATCAACACCTAAACCCCCTACACTGACATTGAGTGGTCTAAACGGTCTGGGAATCTCTCGCTACGGTTTCCACACGACTGCACAAGGACAGATGAGACTTAGAGGTGAGTCGAGACCTCATGACACTTCGTTGGATGTGTTGGTGGAGTGTAGTTTACCAGTATTAGTGAACAGTCACTGTTCTCAGCCCTTAGTGCCTTATCTGTTATATCCAACGTGTATTCAGTTCACCAAAAGGATGTTATTATGGAATACATCTTTTTTTCTCAATGTTTAAAGAATTACAGGCAGGGCCCACCTACATTACTACAAGATAAAAAAAAAAGCTCACTCGATCAAGCCTAATGGTCTTGTAAGCAGCGGTGGGAAAAGTACCCAATTGTCATACTTGATTAAAAGTAAAGATACCTTCATAGAAAATGACTCAAGTAAAAGTCTAAAAGTATTTGGATTTTAAATAAACTTAAGTATTAAAAAGTAAGAGTATAAATGATTTCAAATGACTTATTAAGTAAACCAGATGGCACAATAACATTTTTTTATTCATCAGTAGCCAGGGGGAAACTCCAACACTGAGACATCATTTACAAATTAAGCACTTGTGTTTAGTGAGTCCGCCGGATCAGAGGCAGTAGGGATGACCAGGGTTGTTCTCTTGATAAGTGTGTGAATTAAACCATTTTTCTGTCCTGCTAAGCATTCAAAATGTAACGAGTACTTTTGGGTGTCGGAAAATGTAAGGAGTAAAAAGTACATTATTTTCTTAAGGAATGTAGTGATGTAAAAGTTGTCAAAAATATAAATAGTAAAGTACAGATAGTTCTTAAGTAGTACGTAAGTATTTTTACGTACTTTACACCACTGCTTGTAAGCAGCAATACATGACCTCGTATGCGGTACAAATCACATTATTGTGGGAGCACCTCTTAGAGAATGAATTAGGCTGTTTGAGAAGGTTTGCATCCTAAGCAACCTGCCTCAACATTGTTTCGAAGTACAATAGACCAGCATATAGCTACTGTAGTAGGTCAATTTAAGGAATTTCCTTTTTCGGCTTTAGACCAATCCCTACTTCACACTCAAAACAGTGTTTTGTTTTTAATAGAGTTTGGGCCTAGTTGTCAGCCTAATGTTCTCAGAGAGACTGTTGACATGTACTATGTAGTGGCTGCTTTGCTCTTCTTATCCCAGAAACATCCCAAATGGTGTTATCCACTGGTGAATATGTTCACAGTTTCCCAATACAGAGTAATCATATGTTCCCTGATAATGTTGAAGCACATTTATTTTCATAACTGACTGAGAAAATAATAATCTCAAGTAGAGGGGACCAATATGAAATGGTCTACAGAAACAGTCTTACTAATTCTACTGGACTACTTCTACTGATGGAACAATAGCCTGTTATATTCAGCAAATGATTCACTGTTGCGATCATTAGGAATTCTCGACAATTGCTGCAATTGTATTAATTAGCGAAAACCATCTTTTTGAATCTGTGTATATATTGTTAGCTGTATAGTAGTCCTCCAGTGAGCGGTATGTGCCCCACAGGATCATGTTTTCTATGTGATCACATTAGCATTGCTTTAGATTAAGCAGACACGTGACAGGATGCATTTTTGGGCTGCTGAATCTTCCTGAAGATTTTTCTTTGAAAAGTGTGAAAAGATTTTCTAAATCAGCCCTTTGTGTGTATGTTCACTACACTCCCATTGTCTTAGGTTTAATCAGCGATTGCTTGTGAACAAAGCAGATGCCAATTGTTTTAGGGCCTTCAAACTAAATATCAGTGGACTTTTTTTATTTCACCTTTATTTAACCAGGTAGGCCAGTTGAACAAGTTATGCTTGCTGCCAGTGAGTAATTCAATGCACCTTGTCAGGAAGTGTTTTAGCTACCATTTTGTGTATAGTTTTGCTTACGGGAGGGTGGTGTAAGTTGAGCCATTTTTTACGTTCAGCATCACTCCAAGATATATAGTATTCTTTCTAACAAAGATATCTACATATATTTCAGGATGTTGTGTATCCCTGGAATTAATCAGAATTAATGTGAACTTTAGTTTTGAAAACATAGTTTGTCTGGGAAAAAAAGTGGTCTCTTGGGACAACTTACCCCGGGTATAGGGTAAATTGAGCCGCAGAATAGGGTAAGTTAAGCTGCATAGAAATGTCTCTACTGAATGAAATATTACCAATACCTTTAAAAAAAAATTATATCTATCTTTATTTCCCGTACACAATTGCTTTGTTTTCTTTTTAATAATTTAGCACATTTTAACACAGGCTTAACTCCTAACAAACACTTTGTATTTTATATATATATATTTAACATTGGCCAGGCCCTGTTACCTCATATCCCAGCGATAATGCCTTGCATTATGCCTGGGAAGAAAACACTTCAATTTGCTCAACTTGCCATTGGCTCAACTTTTACCCCAAGGCAAACATTTTGATTATATTAGAACACACAGATACAATAAAGCTCTTTCATGCTGATGTATAGAATAATCTTAAAATTATCTACTTTGTTTTAGATACAAGCATCATGAAACCTCTATAACAGAAATTAATTTGACTTGGTGAAAATCTTTTATTTTTTATATATTTTTTTTTACTTAACTTTTTCCATATGGCTTCTTCCTTCAGACTCCATGAAATGATGACCTCTTCCTAGATATTTGGTCAAATTATAACATTTTGTGTATAGTTTCCTAGAAACAAGGGTGGCTCAATTTACCTCTTTGGCTCAACTTACCCCACTCTCCCCTATTTTTTTAAAAATGTTTTCATGCAGATTTGTCTTTTCTCCCCCAGCAGTGCTAATCATATGCTCATTGTCATCTTTTCTAATAGGAATCCCACATGATTGTGAATGTGTAAACTGGAGTATAGTTGTTATGAAGTACTGCAAATGAGTTTGAGGATTTAGCTATGAGCTGGCAGACCTTTATTCTGCATGTTATTTTCCAGAATTTTAGAATTAGCTATTTTGTATTGTTTTAATGCAGGGGTTCTCAAACGTTTTTGCTTCGTGACCCACCAATTGAGCTGTCTTTTGAGTCTCGACCCACCATAAGGGTTGAGTGGTAAAAAAAGCATACACAGACCAAAGCATAAATACAAAATATGATCTTGGCAGCGGACACACTATTTTGCAGTTTCAAAGCAATTCCACATCCTGCCATTGAGCTGAAATAATATTTTTGCAATTTTAAAAACAATTTCCTGCAATTCTGTGGATTTTGCCATGGAGCTGAGATTTTGTTTGCTTTTAAGCAAATTTCATACAATTCTGTGTATTTTGACATGGGTGGTGTTCTTATGCACAAACAATATCGGTGGGGGCCTGATTGTCTAGTTTTTATTTTGTTGATTGTAAATTCTCAAAGATTATAGGCTATTATTGAAAAATGTATATGTCTGTTCTCTTTTCTGCATCCCATCCCAGTTTGGGAACTACTGTTTTAATGGAACAATATATTTATCTGTGTGCGTAAGAGTGAAATTGGGTTTTCTTAAATGTTTGGCACTGAGGAAATAAAATGCAAAATGAAGTTGAAAAAATTTAAATATCTTTTAGGCTTATATGTTTATTCTTTGGAATCTCATGTCTGGTGTACCCTTTACATTCTAAGTGTGTTTATACCATACTTAAAGTACGCCCATAAATGCAGATTACACCTACCCAATTTTTTTTTGAAGTTGCCTTTAATTTAATTGCTGTGCATAGGAAGTGGTTTGCTGAATTCCTGTCCCCTTGAGTAATCTTAGAACCATTTTACTACAAAACGCATACAAAACTGAGAAATCATGTCAGAATATAGACTATAGTAGTTGAGTGCCTATTAATTACATGTAGGGTGGATAAAAGATGTGCGTGAACAATACAAGCACTTAACTTGAGAACACATGTACAATGGGTCCGGAACACGAGATACGCAACTTGAACTTTGCACTATTCTCTAATTGATTTAAAAGGGCATATCTTACGGTAGGTTTCAGCCTATAGTGATGAGGTTGTAGAGTATACAATGATTTTTACATGGTCATATGGCCTCAAACAAATACAAAGGTATCAGATGAATTGCACCTAATGGTCTATATGCCGTGCATTATATTAGCCAACGAGTTCAGTATTGGATATCAGTATAGGATAAGATTTGTAACGTTAACTGTCAGAATTGTTCATGTTTATTATTGTCACACTGACTTCAATCAATGCCGAATATACACTTTGGGTGAATGACTGTGAACCTATTTTGTTGCTGTAAAAAAACAGACTTATGTCAACATTTTATTTTTGATTTACAAATAAATCAGTTTGGAAAAACAATGTAGCATTTGTTTGTTTGCAATAAACGTTGATGACATTGAGAGAAATGGCACAGTACATGTCATCTCAGGAAACTCCTCGTCAGTGTCATACACCGGTTAATTCAGTGAGCTGCAATGCTTTCGTCTTTGGATTTTGGATAAAAAGCTTTATTTAATTTCTATGACAGTGCATAGACATGAAAAACACTTAAGAGCACTTTTGAGGATTTTGAAACGCAAAAGGACATTGCAAAACAAAAACATAGTAATTTGATTTTTGATACAAAATGTCATGATTCTTGGCCCAGACTCATCTATTCCTGTCACTACATAGATCCATGGAGTCCATTACTGAAAAGTGTGAATGTTAAAACTACTTTAAAAAATGTTAATCGCAAAATAAATACTCCTTTTGTTATCAAAACGTTTAAAATATCCTGTTCCCTTTGATGTCCGCTAGCAAAATAAAACCGTCCAACATTTACGACAATGTTATAGTGCTTCAAAAACTGGTTATATGTACTGATTACAACAAAAAAGTAAAGTGAATAAAAAATTACAACATTGGATAATAAACATTTAATGTACAATACTGCAACAATTAGCTTGTTGGACTCATAGAGAACAGAATTAGTCTCCTGTTTAATCTGTAGGTGTGGTCTGTGGTGTGGTTTGATTCTAGGGCAAACTGTTAAAAGGCTATAGACTTTATACAATGCAGGTATTATGCTTTTGAGGGTAAGACCACAAAAAAATAAATGTACATTGATAGTCTGTCCTCTAACCCCCAATGAACATGGCTTTCTGAAGTGGACAGTGAAAGGAGAAGTGGAATGAATACAAACTCTACTGAAAACTGCAGTGTTGAGGTGTTTACAGAACAGTGATTTAGACGTATGTGCAGGGGGTCGTGGTGGGCTGTTTGGTCAGCTGCAATCAGTGTATAAAGGGGGGTGGATTGGGGCTTAGGGGGGTCCATCTCTTAGCCTGGTTGTTGCTGTTCTTGATCAACCCCATATTATGGACATGTGGTCCTATTTGGCCAGCTGGACTGAGTGTATTGGAGAAGGGGAATGTAGCTGTTATATACAAAGCACCATTGTGTGTGTACGTACCAGTGGAGGCTCCTCAGAGGAGGAAGGGGAGGACCATCCTCAGTGAAATGTCATAAAAATGTAAACATTAGAAACATTCAAGTTATACTTTTTAGATATTAACTATACTAAATATATTCATATGTCACAATAATTGATTAAAATACATTGTTTTGCAATGATCTACAGTAAATTCAACAGCACTGTCTGGGGTAGCACCATGGTGTAGCTTAATTTTTGTGTCCAGTTAGTGCAATTGATTTAACATTTTTAAAAGTTAGCTAGCTACTGAAGTTAGCGAGGCTATCTACCAGCGTGAGTGTGCAGTTTGTGGACTTTGTTGAAGAACCCCTTTCATTCTCTGGGGTACATGGAAAAGGGAGGGTCGACCTCTGCCTGAGATCAGTTTCATGAAGAAAGATGAAAAGGTGAGGGCGTTCAATACCAACTGGTATCAAAAGTAAAGCTGGTAACAGGGAGCCTTTTATCAAGCTGCCTGTATTGCTGGCCTTGCCTGCTTTTGGGAAAGTCTGAGCCTTGGTCGAAAGGTGTGTACAGTGACCTGAAGAACATCGATCGTTCAGCTAAACGGCAAACCAAAAGCAGGGAGCATATAAATGCCGACATCACATTCAAGCTTCTGGGAAAAAATTGCATCGATAAGAGGACATGACGAGAGGGAAAGTTCCCGCCAACAAGGGCAACTACAAGGAGCTTACAGAGGTAATTGCTCGTTACGATGCTTTACTTGCTGAACATATCGAACTTTCGACTGTCGTTTCTAGGATGTCGAAAACAATTCAGAATGATCTGATAGCTTCATTGCATCATCCATAAACATTTCGATTAAAGAGAGAGGTTGACAGCGCGCTCAAGTAAGCTTTCCACTTTCCTCCGGTATTTATTTAGCAAAGATGATAACACAATCACTCTGGACAGACACAAGCAAAAACTCATGACATAAATGTTGCAGCAGCCTAGGCTACACCAAACGCTAGAAATCAGACATGCTGTATGGGATGAAAACGAGACTATATTTCAGTCTGATCAACTGTAGGCTCCTAATAAGAGCAGCTGCATATAGCCTATGCACCCTGTCCATCTGGCCCGGGTAAACTGATTGGTAATGTTATGTATTTATAGTCCATTTGTGTGTCAGGAGAAAATGTGAATGTGATCAAATTTAGTTTATATTCAAAACTGGGCTGGCTAGGCTTATTAACTTATTAATCAACATAATAGCGATGATAGATGTGAGTAAATGTTTTATAAGGCCTACAGTTGCATAGGCCTACATGATGCAAACATGCATAAAGCAAGCTCAGCCCAGTTGTCTATTTGTCTGGGTAGAGGAAATCCCCCTACTAATCTAGTCTAAATATCATTCATATGAACAGGTGTAAGGTAGCTGCAGTTTGACAGGGGTTTCATCCCCCCCAGGGCCAGGAGTTTAAAAACAACATGTAACCTGATTAGGAAAAACTGGTCCCTTCATAGCCCATATAAAACCTTTTTACAACTAATTAATCACTGGCATACCTTATAGGGTCCAGAGTTTTCCTAGTTAGGTTAACGTATAAGGAAAAACTCCAGGCCCCAGGGGGTAAAAATTGCACCACTGCTCTGGGACCTACGGTGCCACCAGTCTGCTTGCAGTTGTCAGTTATGGTCAGTTATGTGTATGATCAGGGCTTTATTCAGGAACGTGTCTTGGGCTACTTTGATGTGTCAAGTGGGCGAGATGCCCAGTCTTTGTTTGACTTAATGAATTTTGACATGTCTGAGTTTAACTTCATAGAGAAACTTGTCCAAACCTATGATGGCGCAGCTGTAATGGAATGTATCTGCTATTTGTATTTCCAGCTAAGTCCCCTCCTGTTCCCTAAGAGGTGATGACTACTCCACTCCATTACCATTACCAACTCTCTCCTGACATGAACTGAAGCCACGTCTCATGTGCCCGCTCATCCACTGGCACGTTGAATGTTTCCTCTCCAAGCTCTGTGAGTCCCCCTATCAATTTTCTCTCATTACTGTATGAAGAGTCAATCACATACACAATCACATTATTACACATCAATGAGTATTACTCTTTGCTTGGACTAACTCATTCTGAGCTCTTTTGTCTAACTGTGTAGTGTGTTGTGTTATTGTTTGTCTTTCCAGGCAAATCCTGTTCTGCACTGGTCAAGCCGCTGAACATCTCAACTCATGCCTCATACAATCACTGCTGTGATTACTTTCCAACACTGTAAGTAGCCCTCTCATTCCCATTCCCCATAATAGTGTACTATAAATGTCTTTATTAAATGCTTTAGGTTAAAATAATTAGTCATTGACGATTTTTGAAACACACTTTGTTGTCTCCGTGCGTTCCGCGCCTATACCCTGGGTCTACCATCCTCATACATTTTTTAAGTCACCAGCCTCCACTGGTATGTACGTTTTGTTAGGCCTCCTGGATTGGCTGATGTGTTTGTGTGTGTGTTTCATTAGGCTTATCTCTTGATCTGGCTGTAGTGTGTGTGTGCGTTTGGTCGGTCAGTCCTATCTCTTGAACTGTTCGATGTAGCTGTTCTCGATGCAGAGCACGGCGTAGGAGCTGTGACAGCTGCTGGTTCTCTGTTGGAGGAGCTGGCCCCCCTGTAGAGAGGAGGCCATGCCCGTCAGCGCCTGCTCCCCTATACGCCACGTCTCACAGTAGTTATCCACCTGGCCGTGCCCCCTGCTGGTCGAACCGTGCCATATCATCTTGTCTGGCCTGGGTGAGGAGAGGGAATAAGGGAGAGAACGAGATGAAGGGATGAATCATCATATCTTTGCTTCCATTCACTTTCTCAGCTGTTAACTTTACATAACTTATCAATGCCTCCTTATGGATGTTGTAAAAAGAGAGGTTTTGATATTTTGTGTATTGTGAGTGATATGTAGAAGTGTAGTTTATCACCATGTGCCGTCTGTGAAAATGTCTTTGCCATCGAAGGAGTAGATGGGTACATTGTCCTTCACTCTGCCCTCTGAGTCACTGAAGATGGCCTCCCAACTGTCAAACAGGACCTCGTCCTATAGAGGAGACAGACAAATGGTTAGGGACGGTTGCTGCCAATTACTTAAATGATATGGAATGATACTGGGATTCTGAATGATGCTGAAAATGCATCTCAGTCTTAGCCGACAGTACCTTTAGGTTGACGATGGGCATGCGGTCTCTGTCTGACTTGCGGACAATGCTGTAAAGGTCCTGGAGCTTGGAGGAGAGGAAAGCCCGGAAGGTTCCCTTCAGCCCGATGGCCCGAGCCTGGTTGAAGCACAGGAAGTCTGCCCCTCTGATACCCCGCATGTTACCCCCCTGGGGGGCGTTCAGGGCGACCAGGTGAATCTGCAGAAGGAAAGAAGAAGAAGAAAAGTCTGCTTTTAAAAACGTGCTTCCCATCACATCCACGATCAGAAGTATTTCAGCAGTGGCATGTTTTTAGGTTACATTTATAACATTTAAATCACTGGCTACTCACGCTTGGGCCTGACGTGTGTTGGTGGCTGGGGGTCTCAAGGGGTCTGGGTCTGCGTTGTGGGGTTACAGGGTAGCGGGTGTCTGAGTAAACCGGGTTCTGTGGGACAGGGGCTGGCTGGGGCTGGACCGGCTGAACAGGGTCAGGGTTGTGCTGGCGGTCTGTATAACTGGGGTACCGTGGATCAGTGTGTGAGGGGTATCTGGGGTCTGAATGTGAGGGGTAGTGTGGATCTGGCTGGGCTGGGTAGCGTGGATCTGGCTGGGCTGGGTAGCGTGGATCCGGCTGGGCTGGGTAGCGTGGATCCGGCTGGGCTGGGTAGCGTGGATCCGGCTGGGCCGGGTAGCGTTGGGCCGGGTAGCGTGGATCCGGCTGGGCTGGGTAGCGTGGATCCGGCTGGGCTGGGTAGCGTGGATCCGGCTGGGCTGGGTAGCGTGGATCCGGCTGGGCTGGGTAGCGTGGATCCGGGTGAGTCGGGTAATGTGGGTCGGGGTAAGTAGGGTGTTGTCCCTCAGGCTGTGGCTGGTGGGGGTCTAGCTGTCTGGGGGGTTGCTCTGTGGCCGTGTTGGAGGGATGATCTGGCTGGTAGTAGACCACTGGAGGAGGGTCGACAGCTGCTACCTCATTACCCTGCAGATGGATACAGACAGAGAAATCATGTCAATAAGATTCACTAATGTGATTAATAACTTCATTAAGTGATTCCCTCACTGTCACAATAGTGTATTGTGCACATTTCCAACGACTTACCTGGTCAGGGGGTAAAGCTATGTATGGTCCAAGCTGAAAGGTAAAACTTCCAAGTTAATCATGTAAACATTAACAAAGGATGAAAGTGTTTTATAAATATAGTGGCTTGCATTCATTACACTGGTAAACACTGCACCTGGATTTGCCGGAAGCCATCTCGTACTCTGATGTAAAAGTCTGTTTGGTCGACCAGATACACCAGCGTCCCCTCTGCCTGTCGTCTGGCCGTGGCTGTCATCGTGTCATATGACCTCAGCACCATCACCTGTTCAAACGTGGACGACAAGGAGCTAAAAGATGCCACATCCTGGAAGTGGTGTATAAATCATCACAGTGAGGCCCCGTCCAGAAACAGGCCCTAACCTCCTAGACCCTACACTAGGAATGGAGGGGTTAACAGACTCACCCCAGAGGAGTGTCCATCAGTTCCAGGTGGGCCAGGAGGGCCCGGAGGTCCAGGGATGCTGATAGCTGAGATGTAAAAAGATCACATTCATTGAAGCTGTTAACCAAGGCGCTACTGCACTTCATGTCACCAGAAAGTTGTTTCTGCCTATGTACTGTATGTATGTATGAGTGTGCGAGAGAGTACGCCTCACTCTGTGTTGGCCTGTAGGCTCCAGGTGAGGAGGATGATCCTGAAGGTCCGGGGGGCCCCGGTGGGCCTGGGTTCCCTTGCCTGCCTTCGTACCCTCTTCCTGGGTTACCTGGAGGGCCCTGGGGCCCTGAAGGACCGATGATGGACTCTCCCTTTGGCCCCTGGAGATCGATAGATTAGATAGATATTTGTCTTACTCATTAAAACTTTCTGATTGAACTCCATTCTACATGTCTTTTGATGCAAGGCACTGATAAAACGTGGAGAATGCAGTAAAATAAAATGGCTGTTGTTGTTCAGTGGTTATTCTTACTGGAAGTCCTGGAGGTCCAGGTTGACCACCCTGTCCACTGTAACCGCCACCATAATATCCTCCGGCTGGCTCGCCCTTCTCCCCCTTCATCCCCGAGTCTCCTCTCTCTCCCGTCATCTCCTTCTGCAGGGACACACACACACACCACGTCATTTGACCTCACGTCAAACACATACAGACGCATGGCGGGTTGTGAGTGTAGATCGCCTTTGTAGTTACGTCACTTACCTTGAAGGTGTAGATGTCAAAGTTGGACGTGAGACCTAGAGTGGAGACGATAGAACGTGAGTTCAATCAGCTCAATCTCATGTGTTATTTACTACCGCTGCCCTTAGGTGTACTAACTAGCTGGTTTTACTGTACCTGGTACCCCAGGTATTCCTGGTACTCCACGATCACCTTTCTCTCCTTTGGAGTCTGATGGGTGGAGGAAAAAGGCCAACATGTAAGCGAACACATGACATCGTTTTACATGTAACGTTTTGTGTCATGGTGTGAGACTGGCCAATGAGAATGAGTTGACTTACCAGGATATAACCGTGAGACATCATCATACCTCTGAGTGTGAAACAGAACAAAGGGGAGAAGAGTTACACTACTGTACCTTGGAAAGAGACCAGATCAATTTGTTAACCCACATTAGTGACTCTGTGGGTTTTAACAACCTGACTGACTACAGCATATAACTATCACAACACCAACGTCTGGGAAAGATACAATACTGGATCAGACATCTACTCACATTGAACCTGTCCAGAGGTACTGCTGGCCCGGGGGGTCCGGGTGGGCCAGGTGGTCCTGGAGGACCCTAAAAACATGGATCAATCTGGGTTAAACTGATGCCCTGTCTGGGTCATGACGGTCTAACCACACCACTGCTTTTATGAATGATTTGACATGCTGACCTCTGGGTTGCATCCCAACAGTCTTACATGTATGAATCCCATCAATCACCAACCAGCGGTGTCATACTTACTCCATATCCTCCAGTCCCTCCAGCTGAATCCCCCCTCTCTCCTTTGACACCATTCAACCCAGGACGACCCTGTAACCAACACACTGTTTTAGATCCAGCAGCAGTACATCACCAGTTTGTTAATACTGAATGGGAAATAGCACACTTGGATTCTTTCTAAGTCACACTTCAGTGCCATTTAGCAGACACTTTTATTCAAAGCGACTTACAGTCATGTGTGCATATATTTTTACATATGGGTGGTCCTGGGAATCAAACTCACTGTCTTGGCATTGCAAGCGCCATGCTTTACCAACTGAGCTACAGAGGACCACCACTTGGCTGATAGCTGAACAGAGATACTTACCGGTCTACCTGGCATGCCTATATCTCCCTTTAGACCAGCTGGACCATAGGGACCCTATAGAGAGAGAGAACAATATAAATCTACCAGATGGACCCTATAGAGACAGAGAACAATATAAATCTACCATAGGGACCCTATAGAGACAGAGAACAATATAAATCTACCATAGGGACCCTATAGAGACAGAGAACAATATAAATCTACCAGATGGACCCTATAGAGACAGAGAACAATATAAATCTACCAGCTGGACCCTATAGAGACAGAGAACAATATAAATCTACCAGCTGGAACCTATAGTGACAGAGAACAATATAAATCTACCAGCTGGACCCTATAGTGACAGAGAACAATATAAATCTACCAGCTGGACCCTATAGTGACAGAGAACAATATAAATCTACCAGCTGGAACCTATAGTGACAGAGAACAATATAAATCTACCAGCTGGACCCTATAGTGACAGAGAACAATATAAATCTACCAGCTGGAACCTATAGAGACAGAGAACAATATAAATCTACCATAGGGACCCTATAGAGACAGAGAACAATATAAATCTACTAGATGGACCCTATAGTGACAGAACAATATACATCTACCAGCTGGACCCTATAGAGACAGAGAACAATATAAATCTACCAGCTGGACCCTATAGTGACAGAACAATATAAATCTACCAGCTGGACCCTATAGAGACAGAACTATATACAGTACATCCATGGTTATCGATGGCTAATCAGAAACAAAGCATGTCACTGTTAAAGGAGAGTACTTACAGGAGGTCCCTCAGGTCCCGGGAGTCCCTTCTCTCCCTGCACACACAGAGGTCAAAGGGTATAAAAATGTTATGTGGCATGGCACATATAAAAGAGATGGACAAATACATAATAGCATACATAGTTTTTCTACCAACTATAAATCTAGTGTGTGGTTTTTCTCACCGGTTGAGACCCCAGCCCTCCCAGGTACATGGGTCTTCCATCAGGCCCCATGATAATACCAGGTTCTCCTTTCTCCCCCTGGACAGGACACAGGGTGGAGACATGTCAATACTTCATGCAATTTTCCCTGTACTGTACAGAAAACAAGATATGAAGGAATTAAGTTATTACCAGACCTTAGCTGCGTATCCTGGCTGTCCAGGCTCTCCTGTATCTCCCTTTGGTCCCATAGGCCCCTACAGAAGAAGTTGTGATCAGTATAAATAACAACCTTGTGTGTGTATATTTTTAAAAGAGAGTTCCATTAACATGTTTTAGGCAGTTTTCAATATACAACTAGTGTGTAAAATCATGTTTTAGGCAGTTTTCAACATACAACTAGTGTATAAAATCCTGTTTTAGGCAGTTTTCAATATACAACTAGTGTATAAAATCCTGTTTTAGGCAGTTTTCAATATACAACTAGTGTGTAAAATCATGTTTTAGGCAGTTTTCAATATACAACTAGTGTATAAAATCATGTTTTAGGCAGTTTTCAACATACAACTAGTGTATAAAATCATGTTTTAGGCAGTTTTCAATATACAACTAGTGTATAAAATCATGTTTTAGGCAGTTTTCAATATACAACTAGTGTATAAAATCATGTTTTAGGCAGTTTTCAACATACAACTAGTGTATAAAATCATGTTTTAGGCAGTTTTCAACATAAAACTAGTGTATAAAATCATGTTTTAGGCAGTTTTCAACATACAACTAGTGTATAAAATCATGTTTTAGGCAGTTTTTAACATACAACTAGTGTATAAAATCATGTTTTAGGCAGTTTTCAACATACAACTAGTGTATAAAATCATGTTTTAGGCAGTTTTCAACATACAACTAGTGTATAAAATCATGTTTTAGGCAGTTTTCAACATACAACTAGTGTATAAAATCATGTTTTAGGCAGTTTTCAACATACAACTAGTGTATAAAATCATGTTTTAGGCAGTTTTTAACATACAACTAGTGTATAAAATCATGTTTTAGGCAGTTTTCAATATACAACTAGTGTATAAAATCATGTTTTAGGCAGTTTTCAACATACAACTAGTGTATAAAATCATGTTTTAGGCAGTTTTCAATATACAACTAGTGTATAAAATCATGTTTTAGGCAGTTTTCAATATACAACTAGTGTATAAAATCATGTTTTAGGCAGTTTTCAATATACAACTAGTGTATAAAATCATGTTTTAGGCAGTTTTCAATATACAACTAGTGTATAAAATCATGTTTTAGGCAGTTTTCAATATACAACTAGTGTATAAAATCATGTTTTAGGCAGTTTTCAATATACAACTAGTGTATAAAATCATGTTTTAGGCAGTTTTCAATATACAACTAGTGTATAAAATCATGTTTTAGGCAGTTTTTAACATACAACTAGTGTATAAAATCATGTTTTAGGCAGTTTTCAATATACAACTAGTGTATAAAATCATGTTTTAGGCAGTTTTCAATATACAACTAGTGTATAAAATCATGTTTTAGGCAGTTTTCAATATACAACTAGTGTATAAAATCATGTTTTAGGCAGTTTTCAATATACAACTAGTGTATAAAATCATGTTTTAGGCAGTTTTCAATATACAACTAGTGTATAAAATCATGTTTTAGGCAGTTTTCAATATACAACTAGTGTATAAAATCATGTTTTAGGCAGTTTTCAATATACAACTAGTGTATAAAATCATGTTTTAGGCAGTTTTCAATATACAACTAGTGTATAAAATCATGTTTTAGGCAGTTTTCAATATACAACTAGTGTATAAAATCATGTTTTAGGCAGTTTTCAATATACAACTAGTGTATAAAATCATGTTTTAGGCAGTTTTCAATATACAACTAGTGTATAAAATCATGTTTTAGGCAGTTTTTAACATACAACTAGTGTATAAAATCATGTTTTAGGCAGTTTTCAATATACAACTAGTGTATAAAATCATGTTTTAGGCAGTTTTCAATATACAACTAGTGTATAAAATCATGTTTTAGGCAGTTTTCAATATACAACTAGTGTATAAAATCATGTTTTAGGCAGTTTTCAATATACAACTAGTGTATAAAATCATGTTTTAGGCAGTTTTCAATATACAACTAGTGTATAAAATCATGTTTTAGGCAGTTTTCAATATACAACTAGTGTATAAAATCATGTTTTAGGCAGTTTTCAATATACAACTAGTGTATAAAATCATGTTTTAGGCAGTTTTCAATATACAACTAGTGTATAAAATCATGTTTTAGGCAGTTTTCAATATACAACTAGTGTATAAAATCATGTTTTAGGCAGTTTTCAATATACAACTAGTGTATAAAATCATGTTTTAGGCAGTTTTCAATATACAACTAGTGTATAAAATCATGTTTTAGGCAGTTTTCAATATACAACTAGTGTATAAAATCATGTTTTAGGCAGTTTTCAATATACAACTAGTGTATAAAATCATGTTTTAGGCAGTTTTCAATATACAACTAGTGTATAAAATCATGTTTTAGGCAGTTTTCAATATACAACTAGTGTATAAAATCATGTTTTAGGCAGTTTTCAATATACAACTAGTGTATAAAATCATGTTTTAGGCAGTTTTCAATATACAACTAGTGTATAAAATCATGTTTTAGGCAGTTTTCAATATACAACTAGTGTATAAAATCATGTTTTAGGCAGTTTTCAATATACAACTAGTGTATAAAATCATGTTTTAGGCAGTTTTCAATATACAACTAGTGTGTAAAATCATGTTTTAGGCAGTTTTCAATATACAACTAGTGTGTAAAATCATGTTTTAGGCAGTTTTCAATATACAACTAGTGTATAAAATCATGTTTTAGGCAGTTTTCAATATACAACTAGTGTATAAAATCATGTTTTAGGCAGTTTTCAATATACAACTAGTGTATAAAATCATGTTTTAGGCAGTTTTCAATATACAACTAGTGTATAAAATCATGTTTTAGGCAGTTTTCAACATACAACTAGTGTATAAAATCATGTTTTAGGCAGTTTTTAACATACAACTAGTGTATAAAATCATGTTTTAGGCAGTTTTCAACATACAACTAGTGTATAAAATCATGTTTTAGGCAGTTTTCAATATACAACTAGTGTATAAAATCATGTTTTAGGCAGTTTTCAATATACAACTAGTGTATAAAATCATGTTTTAGGCAGTTTTCAATATACAACTAGTGTATAAAATCATGTTTTAGGCAGTTTTCAATATACAACTAGTGTATAAAATCATGTTTTAGGCAGTTTTCAATATACAACTAGTGTATAAAATCATGTTTTAGGCAGTTTTCAATATACAACTAGTGTATAAAATCATGTTTTAGGCAGTTTTCAATATACAACTAGTGTATAAAATCATGTTTTAGGCAGTTTTCAATATACAACTAGTGTATAAAATCATGTTTTAGGCAGTTTTCAATATACAACTAGTGTATAAAATCATGTTTTAGGCAGTTTTCAACATACAACTAGTGTATAAAATCATGTTTTAGGCAGTTTTTAACATACAACTAGTGTATAAAATCATGTTTTAGGCAGTTTTCAACATACAACTAGTGTATAAAATCATGTTTTAGGCAGTTTTCAATATACAACTAGTGTATAAAATCATGTTTTAGGCAGTTTTCAATATACAACTAGTGTATAAAATCATGTTTTAGGCAGTTTTCAACATACAACTAGTGTATAAAATCATGTTTTAGGCAGTTTTCAACATACAACTAGTGTATAAAATCATGTTTTAGGCAGTTTTCAACATACAACTAGTGTATAAAATCATGTTTTAGGCAGTTTTTAACATACAACTAGTGTATAAAATCATGTTTTAGGCAGTTTTTAACATACAACTAGTGTATAAAATCATGTTTTAGGCAGTTTTCAACATACAACTAGTGTATAAAATCATGTTTTAGGCAGTTTTCAATATACAACTAGTGTATAAAATCATGTTTTAGGCAGTTTTTAACATACAACTAGTGTATAAAATCATGTTTTAGGCAGTTTTCAACATACAACTAGTGTATAAAATCATGTTTTAGGCAGTTTTCAATATACAACTAGTGTATAAAATCATGTTTTAGGCAGTTTTTAACATACAACTAGTGTATAAAATCATGTTTTAGGCAGTTTTCAACATACAACTAGTGTATAAAATCATGTTTTAGGCAGTTTTCAATATACAACTAGTGTATAAAATCATGTTTTAGGCAGTTTTCAACATACAACTAGTGTATAAAATCATGTTTTAGGCAGTTTTCAATATACAACTAGTGTATAAAATCATGTTTTAGGCAGTTTTTAACATACAACTAGTGTATAAAATCATGTTTTAGGCAGTTTTTAACATACAACTAGTGTATAAAATCATGTTTTAGGCAGTTTTTAACATACAACTAGTGTATAAAATCATGTTTTAGGCAGTTTTCAACATACAACTAGTGTATAAAATCATGTTTTAGGCAGTTTTTAACATACAACTAGTGTATAAAATCATGTTTTAGGCAGTTTTCAACATACAACTAGTGTATAAAATCATGTTTTAGGCAGTTTTTAACATACAACTAGTGTATAAAATCATGTTTTAGGCAGTTTTCAACATACAACTAGTGTATAAAATCATGTTTTAGGCAGTTTTTAACATACAACTAGTGTATAAAATCATGTTTTAGGCAGTTTTCAACATACAACTAGTGTATAAAATCATGTTTTAGGCAGTTTTCAATATACAACTAGTGTATAAAATCATGTTTTAGGCAGTTTTCAACATACAACTAGTGTATAAAATCATGTTTTAGGCAGTTTTCAATATACAACTAGTGTATAAAATCATGTTTTAGGCAGTTTTCAATATACAACTAGTGTATAAAATCATGTTTTAGGCAGTTTTCAACATACAACTAGTGTATAAAATCATGTTTTAGGCAGTTTTCAACATACAACTAGTGTATAAAATCATGTTTTAGGCAGTTTTCAATATACAACTAGTGTATAAAATCATGTTTTAGGCAGTTTTCAATATACAACTAGTGTATAAAATCATGTTTTAGGCAGTTTTCAATATACAACTAGTGTATAAAATCATGTTTTAGGCAGTTTTCAATATACAACTAGTGTATAAAATCATGTTTTAGGCAGTTTTCAATATACAACTAGTGTATAAAATCATGTTTTAGGCAGTTTTCAATATACAACTAGTGTATAAAATCATGTTTTAGGCAGTTTTCAATATACAACTAGTGTATAAAATCATGTTTTAGGCAGTTTTCAATATACAACTAGTGTATAAAATCATGTTTTAGGCAGTTTTCAACATACAACTAGTGTATAAAATCATGTTTTAGGCAGTTTTCAACATACAACTAGTGTATAAAATCATGTTTTAGGCAGTTTTCAATATACAACTAGTGTATAAAATCATGTTTTAGGCAGTTTTCAATATACAACTAGTGTATAAAATCATGTTTTAGGCAGTTTTCAACATACAACTAGTGTATAAAATCATGTTTTAGGCAGTTTTCAATATACAACTAGTGTATAAAATCATGTTTTAGGCAGTTTTCAATATACAACTAGTGTATAAAATCATGTTTTAGGCAGTTTTCAACATACAACTAGTGTATAAAATCATGTTTTAGGCAGTTTTCAATATACAACTAGTGTATAAAATCATGTTTTAGGCAGTTTTCAATATACAACTAGTGTATAAAATCATGTTTTAGGCAGTTTTCAATATACAACTAGTGTATAAAATCATGTTTTAGGCAGTTTTCAATATACAACTAGTAGGCCGTACAGCATTGTTTTTTGAAATATTAGGGAGCACTATTAAGGTGTTTCAACTGTGAAATATATATTTTTTAAATGTTCCATTAACATGTTATAAAATCGTTTTTGGCGCAATCTCCAACATACGTCTAGTACAGAACTGTCCGTTACACTATTTGGTATGTTTCAACTGTGAAATATCTTTAGAAACAGTAAAGGTAAATGTCTCCACTCCACTGTGTGTGTGTTCATTGGCAGTGTGATACTGATACGTACTGGGAATCCTGCCCGGCCGGGAAGACCTGGTCCTCCCTGGAGAAAAGGAAATAAGGGTTGGGGTGACTTTATAAAACATTATAAGACATTATAAAACTGCATGTAGAGTAACATAGTGACTGTCTGCTGAGTCAAATTCTCACCTGGCCTTGATTCCCAAGAACTCCATCAAACTACAACGAGACAGAGACAGGTAGGTCAGTTGTGTCACTGAAACATCACTATGATCCAGAGCAGACTAGACCGTACAGTACACAGCCACACTCACACTGCCTGAGGTCTGGTAGATCTGTCCCGGTGGGCCAGGGGCTCCTGGAGGTCCAGGGGGTCCCCCTTCACGTCCTGGCTCACCCTACAACACCACACACACAACAACATGAGAGCCGTGGGACAATCAATAGACGACTTACGCTAAAAGTTTGGGGTCATTTAGAAAAGTCTTTGTTTTTGAAAGAAAAGCAAATGTTTTGTCCATTTAAAATAACATCAAATTGATCAGAAATACAGTGTAAACATTGTTAATGTTGTAAATGACTGTTGTAGCTGGAAACTGCAGATTTTTTATGGAATATCTACATAGGTGTAGGAGGCCCATTATCAGGAGGCCCATTATCAGCAACCATCACTCAAGTGTTCCAATGGCACGTTGTGTTAGCTAATCCAAGTTGATCATTTTAAAAAGCGAATTGATCATTAGAAAACAGCTGAAAACTGTTGTGCTGATTAAAGAAGCAATAAAATAAAATTTAAAAAATCAACCACCAAAATATGGTAATCAGGAGTAGGTAACTCACCCTTTCCCCTCTGTCTCCCCTCTCCCCTTTGTCTCCCTGTGTATACACAAGAAACAAAAGAGAATAGGTTAGTGCACTTTGCGTGGGTTACTCTAAAGCCTAAGTAATGTTCTAATAGAGTCTGGGGAGGTGGCTGAGGGATAATGATCTTCTACCAATATTCCTGGGAATCCGTCCATCCCTGGTGTTCCATTCTGTCCTCTTGCTCCCTCGCTCCCCTTCTCTCCCGAAAGCCCAGGCAAACCAGATCTTCCCTGGATGATGACAGGAATACAGTAAGCATTGCTATATAACAAAGATATGGCCTCCAATCAAACTTAGCAATATTCAAAGGGATTTCCTGGTTCTTACCGGAAGGCCAGCGATTCCGGGCGGACCCTGAAGAACAATGGATATGTGACTATGTATTAGTTGACGTGATCGTAAAGGCAATCCAAATGATGAGTGGATGGCAATTTATAGATCACCTGTGGTCCTGGAATCCCTATCACTCCAGCAACACCATTGACCCCCGTCACTCCGGAACCCTCCCTGTCACCCTACACAGAGAGGACACAGATACAGTTCAAAAAAGACTATTCCACAAAAATATATGTCGTCAAATACACAGTATGTAGTCAATTGGGTAACAATTTGTATGAAGGGAGCTTTGGGTGGGAGGTTAAGCTGTAGTTGATGTAGTCTGGGTGGGTGGCAGGAGTTGTGTACAGTACTCACATAACGCACGGGGTAGGAAGGTCCGGGGGGTCCGGGTGGTCCTGGAGGCCCAATCGGTCCCATGGGCCCAGGAAGCCCAGCCAAGCCCCCCTGCCCTGCCTGACCAGGCACTCCAGGGTCACCCTGAGAACCCTGGTGGTTAGGAGCGAAGAGGTGAGAGACAGAGATAGAGAGAGATTGTAAGTGTGTGTGTGTGTGTGTGTGTAAAAATCAGCAGTCCATTTACATGTAGACATAATTGACACAGCATGCTAACAGACAAATAAAGAAGCATTCCACAAAATTGGAAACACATTTAAGCTGAATTATTACTATAACAAGCAATGTAAATCAATATTGAAAATAATAAAAAACTATTATAAAAACCAATGACTGCATATAGTTTAGTTCCAATATTAAACATCCAGACTGATGGTAAAATATCTTAAGCAACGACATGCTATTTAAGATGTTATGTCAGAAGTCAAACAAGCAAGCAAATGTTCCATTTGTCCTATAATGAACACACTGAGAATTAGAGTTTTTCTCAGTGAGTTGATTCCCCCACGTGATGAATGCAGCCGAAACCAAGGAACCAATAGTATGCAGTCGAAACCAAGGAACCAATAGCAGGAGACCCAGTAGTACCTGTGACCCATCACCTTCACTAAAGATACTGGTCAAAAAGGAGGAGAAGGCAGACAAAGAGTTTTACTAGAGGGAGACAAGCATAAGGGAGAAGATCTGTATCTGTGAGAAAACCCTCACCAACATCATGTTTAGACTATCGATTTCTAGGAGAAGTCCCACCACCAACATCATGTTTAGACTATCGATCTCTAGGAGAAGTCCCATCACCAACATCATGTTTAGACTATCGATCTCTAGGAGAAGTCCCATCACCAACATCATGTTTAGACTATTGATCTCTAGGAGAAGTCCCATCACCAACATCATGTTTAGACTATCGATCTCTAGGAGAAGTCCCACCACCAACATCATGTTTAGACTATTGATCTCTAGGAGAAGTCCATCACCAACATCATGTTTAGACTATCGATCTCTAGGAGAAGTCCCACACCAACATCATGTTTAGACTATCGATCTCTAGAAGAAGTCCCACCACCAACATCATGTTTAGACTATTGATCTCTAGGAGAAGTCCATCACCAACATCATGTTTAGACTATCGATCTCTAGGAGAAGTCCATCACCAACATCATGTTTAGACTATTGATCTCTAGGAGAAGTCCATCACCAACATCATGTTTAGACTATTGATCTCTAGGAGAAGTCCATCACCAACATCATGTTTAGACTATCGATCTCTAGGAGAAGTCCCACCACCAACATCATGTTTAGACTATTGATCTCTAGGAGAAGTCCCATCACCAACATCATGTTTAGACTATCGATCTCTAGGAGAAGTCCATCACCAACATCATGTTTAGACTATTGATCTCTAGGAGAAGTCCCACCACCAACATCATGTTTAGACTATCGATCTCTAGGAGAAGTCCCATCACCAACATCATGTTTAGACTATCGATCTCTAGGAGAAGTCCCACCACCAACATCATGTTTAGACTATCGATCTCTAGGAGAAGTCCCATCACCAACATCATGTTTAGACTATCGATCTCTAGGAGAAGTCCCATCACCAACATCATGTTTAGACTATTGATCTCTAGGAGAAGTCCATCACCAACATCATGTTTAGACTATCGATCTCTAGGAGAAGTCCCATCACCAACATCATGTTTAGACTATCGATCTCTAGGAGAAGTCCCACCACCAACATCATGTTTAGACTATTGATCTCTAGGAGAAGTCCATCACCAACATCATGTTTAGACTATTGATCTCTAGAAGAAGTCCCACACCAACATCATGTTTAGACTATCGATCTCTAGGAGAAGTCCCACACCAACATCATGTTTAGACTATTGATCTCTAGGAGAAGTCCCACCACCAACATCATGTTTAGACTATTGATCTCTAGGAGAAGTCCATCACCAACATCATGTTTAGACTATCGATCTCTAGGAGAAGTCCCACCACCAACATCATGTTTAGACTATCGATCTCTAGGAGAAGTCCCACCACCAACATCATGTTTAGACTATTGATCTCTAGGAGAAGTCCATCACCAACATCATGTTTAGACTATTGATCTCTAGAAGAAGTCCCACACCAACATCATGTTTAGACTATTGATCTCTAGGAGAAGTCCCACACCAACATCATGTTTAGACTATCGATCTCTAGGAGAAGTCCCACACCAACATCATGTTTAGACTATCGATCTCTAGAAGAAGTCCCACACCAAACAGCACCAAAGAAACAAGGTCAAAGTGAAAATAGCTATATATTTATATTTAAGATTAGAGGTGGGATAGTATGGGTGTATTTCAGAGCTCACCCTCTCTCCACTGGGCCCTGGAAGACCTAGATCACCAGCTTCTCCCTGCGGATGAGAGGGAGAGAAAGATGGGGAAAGAGAGATACAGAGAGAGAAAGAGACAATCATCTCAAAAGGATCCCTATACAAAGGTCCAGTTCTGTGTGTGCTGTATACAGTGATATATAAACTCAGCAAAAAAAGAAACACCCCTTTTTCAGGACCCTGTCTTTCAAAGATAATTTGTAGAAATCCAAATAACTTCACAGATCTTCATTGTAAAGGGGTTAAACACTGTTTCCCATGCTTGTTCAATGAACCATAAACAATTAATGAACATGCACCTGTGGAACGGTCGTTAAGCCTTAACAGCTTACAGACGGTAGGCAATTAAGGTCAGTTATGAAAACTTAGGACACTAAAGAGGCCTTTCTACTGACTCTGAAAAACACCAAAAGAAAGATGCCCAGGGTCCCTGCTCATCTGCGTGAACATGCCTTAGGCATGTTGCAAGGAGGCATGAGAACTGCAGATGTGGCCAGGGCAATATATTGCAATGTCCGTACTGTGAGACGCTTAAGACAATGCTACAGGGAGACAGGACGGACAGCTGATCGTCCTCGCAGTGGCAGACCACGTGTAACAACACCTGCACAGGATCGGTACATCCGAACATCACACCTGCGGGACAGGTACAGGATGGCAACAACAACTGCCCGAGTTACACCAGGAATGCACAATCCCTCCATCAGTGCTCAGACTGTCCGCAATAGGCTGAGAGAGTCGCCTATGGGCACAAACCCACCATCGCTGGACCAGACAGGACTGGCAAAAAGTGCTCTTCACTGACGAGTCGCGATTTTGTCTCACCGGGGGTGATGGTCGGATTCGCGTTTATCGTCGAAGGAATGAGCGTTACACCGAGGCCTGTACTCTGGAGCGGGATTGATTTGGAGGTGGAGAGTCCGTCATGGTCTGGGGCGGTGTGTCACAGCATCATCGGACTGATCTTGTTATCATTGCAGGCAATCTCAACGCTGTGCATTACATTGAAGACATCCTCCTCCCTCATGTGGTACCCTTCCTGCAGGCTCATCCTGACATGACCCTCCAGCATGACAATGCCACCAGACATACTGCTCGTTCTGTGCATGATTTCCTGCAAGACAGGAATGTCAGTGTTCTGCCATGGCCAGCGAAGAGCCCGGATCTCAATCCATTGAGCACGTCTGGGACCTGTTGGGTCGGAGGGTGAGGGCTAGGGCCATTCCCCCCAGAAATGTCCGGGAACTTGCAGGTGCCTTGGTGGAAGAGTGGGGTAACATCTCACAGCAAGAACTGGCAAATCTGGTGCAGTCCATGAGGAGGAGATGCACTGCAGTACTTAATGCAGCTGGTGGCCACACCAGATACTGACTGATACTTTTGATTTTGACCCCCCCTTTGTTCAGGGACACATTATTCAATTTCTGTTAGTCACATGTCTGTGGAACTTGTTCAGTTTATGTTTCAGTTGTGGAATCTTGTTATGTTCATACAAATATTTACACATGTTATGTTTGCTGAAAATAAACGCAGTTGACAGTGAGAGGACGTTTATTTTTCTGCTGAGTTTAGTATGATCATTTGAGCTGAAATAAAATAAGTCTCCTCCCTGTCTCATACCTTCTCTCCGCTACTGGGTCCTGGGGTTCCAGGCCTGCCAGGTGGACCAGCGGGCCCCTGAAAAACACAGCATGATATCAATACATAATGGTCAACAAATCAAGACATTCATTTCAATGCTGTAGTTGTGCTGTCTACAGTTAACTAGGCACAAAACATATGGTCATGTCAGATATAGTAGAGAGAGGGTCCTCACTGGTAGGCCACGGGCCCCGTCCTGTCCGGGAGGTCCAGGGGGCCCGAAAGAGCCTGACTCATGGGAGCTTACACCACCGGCTGAGGGGCCAGGGGGACCTGGGGGGCCGGGGGGGCCTGGTAAACCACGGAGAGTCTAAAGAAACAGTCAACACAACAGTCTTGGGTTTCACAATATACAGTTTGTGAAAAGTTGTTTTTCTGGGCCAAACTCAAAATCTCTCCATCAGCTAAAACATACCTGTATTTTCTCCAAATCTGGGAATCCTCCTGAGCCTTCCATATCCACAAATGTCTAGGGACAAATGAAGAAACATTAAAAGTGGTATATTGGTATATTCATGTCTGATCCACATGAATTAATGGGCTGAATGGCCTGATGCTGTAGTGGTTGACTCACAGCGCGATCAACTGTCCCTGGGCCTGGGTGTCCAGGTGGCCCTGGAGGACCCCTGGGTCCTGGGTGACCATCACCACGATCCCCCTGGAGAGGTCACAGGGAAAACACTCAGTATTTAACCTTTGGGCACCTCCGATAATATTCAAATACTCATGCTCTTAAATAAATGGCTTCTGGCCTTTACCTTTTGTCCTTTGACCCCTGAGTCTCCTTGTGTTCCTGGGAACCCTCTGTCTCCGGCAGGTCCCTAAGTTGTGGTGGGACAGAGAGAGAAGACACAGCTTAGTGAGGCTGACACTGTCTGACCACTGCTACTGACCACCACCGCTTATCAATAATGACATCTGACTACCACTGTATTTCTCCTCACACAATTAACAATGAATAAAAAACCATGACATGAGATCAATGGGATAAAACATCAGAAAGTGACACTCACTAATTTGCCATCCTCTCCTGGATCCCCCTGGGGAATGAAATAGATATGGTTTGTTACAGTCAATTCAAAGAAAATGTACAAGTACTGAAACCAAATAAAGTGAGAATGCTCTACCAGGAATACAGTGCCTACGGAAAGTATTCAGACCCCTTGACTTTTTCCACACTTTGTTACGTTACAGCCTTATTCTAAAATGGATTAAATAAATCAGCAATCTACACACAATACCCCATAATGACAAAGCACAAACAGGTTTTTAGTCTGAATACTTTCCGAATGCACTGTATGTCAGAAGGTATGGTACAACTCACCGCCTCTCCCTCTGGTCCCTGGGGTCCTGCTGGTCCTTTGACCCCTGGGGGCCCCATCGGTCCCATTGGCCCGGCCACTGGCTGCACCACAGAGCCGTCCCCTAGCCTCACAACCTGGGCAGCTGGCCCCCCAGGGCCAGGAGGGCCAGGGGGACCAGGTACGCCACGGTCCCCCTTGGAGCCTGGGTAACCGAACCCAGAACTGCCCTGTGGGAAGAAAACCATCAACTACCTATTTAATCTGATCACTTCAATGACTAGCTAAGATGAAGTCAAATAAAAAGAAGCTGGGAAGGACAAAGTCAAAACGTACCTTCAAGCCTGTGTCTCCCTGAAAGAAAAAGGAGACAAAGACAAGTTGTATGTAATGTTGGAAGTATTACATGTGTTTCAGAGGCATGTATGAGGTCTGTCTGAATCAGATGTAATCAGCTATGGGGGTCATCAGTTATAAGGGGTGTATAACACACAGTAGTGTGCCAGGCAGCATGCAGTACCTTTTCTCCACGTTCTCCTCCGCCTGATGAAGAGCCAGAGGAAGAGGCAGAGCTGGAGAAAGACCCCGAGTCCCCCTTTGGCCCGGCGGGACCTCTGTCCCCTGGACTGCCCTTCTCCCCTCTGTCCCCCTTCTCCCTGTTAGAACCAGTAGGGCCTGACGATACACAGAGAGACACATAGAGAGGGAGAGAGACACAGAGAGAGGGAGAGGTGGGTGTTAGAATAGACGTCAGAAGTAACATCGTGGTCATCATCGGCATGAATGTTGCTGTCATCATCACTTTCACTAGCATCCTCTATCCTCAGTTAGCGTCCTACTACCTTTGTCCTCCCCTTCCATGCCAAACTATTCCACACAGTTCCATGCCAACCTACTCCACACAGTTCCATGCCAACCTACTCCACACAGTTCCATGCCAACCTACTCCACACAGTTCCATGCCAACCTACTCCACACAGCTCCATGCCAACCTACTCCACAGAGTTCCATGCCAACCTACTCCACAGAGTTCCATGCCAACCTACTCCACAGAGTTCCATGCAGACAGGACATGCTGAGGGCATGATGAGATCTCATCAACCTAGTCCAGTGCAGCTTCCCTGAATTCTGACATGGAGTGGTAAGGGTATACTGTCTCCACTGGACCTCATTGGAGAGTGTTTATAATATAGCCAGACAGACAGACGGACGGACGGACGGACAGACAAAGTTTCCAGTGACCTACCTGGTTGACCTCCTGACCCTGGTCTGGACTCTACTGAGGTCTGATGATTCCTGTCACCTACAGTCAATCAACACAAACACACTTACCTGCATGCCTAGTTCGTACACTAGAAAACACTAACAATGATCAACAATGTTGGGGCAGTAACCTAAAGGTTGCTGGATCGAATCCCCGAGCTGACAAGTTAAAAATCTATCATTCTGCCCCTGAGCAAGGTAGTTAATCCAGGCACCGATGACGTGGATGTCGACTAAGGAAGCCCCCCCCCCCCCCCCCCCCCCTCAGAGGGGTTAAATGGGGAAGCCACATTTCCGTTGAATACATTCAGTTGTACAACTGACTAGGTATCCCCCTTTCCTTTTCCTTTACAATCAGCCACTCTTGAAGGAAAATTAAAGGTAATGTCTACCTTCTCCACTAGAAGGTGCTAGTGTGCTGTATATCCCAGCATACCGTATCTAACGAGCAACAAGGTTCTCAAGTAGTGGTATTACACTAGGTACATATTTGCATGACAGATAGTTTCACAGTTTTTACATCAACAGTTTTTGTTAGCACTGTTAGCACTGCAGTTACTCTAAATATAGCTTGGTTGGTTGACTATTATATGCGCATTTTCAATAAACCTAAGTAATATTTTAGAGGATAACTTTACAGATGATGTCATCATTGTTCGACTCAGCCCACTGACCTGTTTCTGAGAGCCTGTCGCTCACTGATGATGTCAGAGGGGGCTCTGGCACCGGTCGGAGAGATGGAGGGGTGGTCTGACAGGAGGGAGGAGAGGAAGGTTAGAAAGGACACAGACCCTGATCCAATACTTTCACAGTAAATCCTTCCTTCTAATTCCACATCACAGAATAGATTAACAGGACAACATAGGACAAAGAAGATACCTTTACAGTTTTGCCGGTCTCTCTTCTGTCCCCATCCCCACTGCCAAAGTCACCTGAGGCCTGAGAGAGAGACAGAGAGAGAGAGAGAGAGACAGCAAGACAAACAGAGACAAGTCAAGGCATTTGAGAAAACGTTAGTTGACATGAATCATATCATATTCCTACTAAACTGTGTCTGGTTCTACAGTCTAATCACTCACAGCGTCTGAGTCATCATCGTCTTCACAGAGTAGCTCAGCTGCTCGAGGGTTACCCACCACGTTCAGCTCAGCAATCGCCCCCTGCACAACACGCACAGACACACAGGCACACACACAGAGACAGACAAACACACTGATGACTGTGAGAAAGGAGATACTGTATAGCCATTGGGGCAGTATGAATTTAATGATGCCAGTCAGGATCTAAGCCATTAATATACAATAAAATGTAAAGAGGATGTGTCTGACTGACCGTGGCCTTACTAACTCAGAACAGACAGAGTCTTGCAGAAACAACAGACAGGGTTCTAAATCTCTCCCAGGGGCCTGATAGAGTTAGACTATGAGAATGCACGTTTCAACACACTGTTAAAAACAGCAGGTGTGAGTGAGATGAAACCTAAACCCACACGTTGTTTGGGGGTAAATCCCTCACTAATCGCTCCCACAGGAATCTCAGTCAGGTATGTGTCACTGGCAACAGGAAAGCCAGACAGCCAGTCACATCTCACTAACAGCACTACTAACCCCTCCTCCCTCTAGTAAATCTATTTGCTGACCTGTCCTGTCGTCTGGCCTTTAAACTTTGACCCCTCAGCATAGTCACTGACCCGTCTAACCACATGTGATGGTCACATGGGGTTTGACACCAGAGCGAGGGTTGGGGGTGGGGGTGCAGAACGACAGAGACTTTAGGGAAGAGTTATACCAATGTTTTACATGAGGGAAGAATAAAGATATTTTACAAGAGGGAACCATGAAGATGTATTACATGAGGGAACAATAAAGATGTTTTACATGAGAGAACAATAAAGATATTTTACATGAGGGAAGAATAAAGATATTTTACATGAGGGAAGAATAAAGATATTTTACAAGAGGGAACCATGAAGATATTTTACAAGAGGGAACCATGGAGATGTTTTACATGAGGGAACAATAAAGATGTTTTACATGAGGGAACAATAAAGATGTTTTACATGAGATAACAATAAAGATGTTTTACATGAGGGAACAATAAAGATGTTTTACATGAGGGAACAATAAAATTAGAGGTAAATATGTGTGGTCAGGTCAGCATTAGAGGTGTGGTTGGCGATCCATACTGTACCTCGAACCTGTCAGGGTCCGCGCCTCCCGCCTGACCCACGAAGATGCCTGCCCCCCTGTCCAGCTCCATGTCATCCGGCGAGCGCTCCAACTTCACCGTCTTCCCAGAGGCGTCGCACCCCATGAAGAAGGTCACCTGGTCATTGAACACGGACAGAGAGAACTTGGTCCAGGAGACTAGGTCCAGGGAGGGCACAGTGAAACTAGCGGCCAGGTACGAGGCCTCAGAGTCGGGCTCTGTGTAGTAGAACAGAATCTTCTGATTCCTGCCGTCAGCGTCCGGGGCGCTCAGCTTCACCCCCACATACATGAACTTCTGGGAGGCGTCTGTGATGGAGAAGAGGACCCCGGGGCTGGAGGGGATGATTTGGAAGACCAGGGAGAAGTCTCTGTAGAAGGGGTTGGGGAGGTGGGCCAGGGCCGGCTGTCCCGCAGCAGTAAGCCCGTCCAGCCCTCCGAAGTAGTAGGCGGGTTTCCCCCCCGGACCGGCACGGGATTCATCAGGAGGCAGGTCTCCGATCAGCTGCAGTAGAGTCACACCACTCTCTGCTGCAGGGGAGACAGGACAGGAAGTGAGGTTACACACACGAAGCCAGCACTTACAGTACAGGAGTCCCATTGGCCCAGTCCAGAAACAAAGCACTAGCCCTTACTTAGGTCCCAGGGCACTGTGTAGATCTGAAAACATTGGATAGCTGTAAGCAGTATAATAAAAATGGCACCTTGCATTCTGATTTGTCCAATTCTTATAGATCTGTGCCTAGGACTTCTTTCAGACTAGTCTACATGAAGTGCCTAGGGCTTCTTTCAGACTAGTCTACATGAAGTGCCTAGGGCTTCTTTCAGACTAGTCTACATGAAGTTCCCAGGGCTTCTTTCAGATCTAGTCTACATGAAGTTCCCAGGGCTTCTTTCAGATCTAGTCTACATGAAGTGCCCAGGGCTTCTTTCAGATCTAGTCTACATGAACTGCCCAGGGCTTCTTTCAGATCTAGTCTACATGAAGTGCCCAGGGCTTCTTTCAGATCTAGTCTACATGAAGTGCCCAGGGCTTCTTTCAGATCTAGTCTACATGAAGTGCCCAGGGCTTCTTTCAGACTAGTCTACATGAAGTGCCTAGGGCTTCGGGACTTTGAGTTGTTTCTGGACCAGACCTTTTTTTCAGCTCCTGTTTACGCTACGCACTTAACCACTGGTTTAGGATCAGCTATACACTCCAAAAAGGGTTCTTTGGCTGTCCCCATAAGATAACCCTTTTGGGTTCCATGTACAAACCCTCTGTGAAAAAGGTTCAATATGGAACCCAGAAGGGTTTTTACCTGGAACCAAAAGGGTTCTACCTAGCATTGCAAAGGGAGGGTATATTACTGGAAACTTTACAAGTTTACCAGTAAATTACCAGAATGTTGGTATCTTTCAAGGATGTTATTTAATCTATCACAAGACATCTAGTGTCCCTTTTGGGTACTTCAGATTATCACAGGTGTCTGTAATTATCTCTGGCCCGCTGTGTGACCTTACCACATGTAACATACAGTATATAAAATAATTAAATAAGATGATTTTCAAATAAAACATTGAATATAAAAGCTGCAAAACATTATCCAAAATATAAACCATCAATTTAGTGAATATCATTGGTGTTTAATATGAGGGTTACAGCATGAAATATATTTGTAATTTTTTTTTACACACTTTTATTTATTTTACTATACATTTTTTGACAATGTTTCAGTGTCAAACTGGTGGAGGTTGTGAAAAAAGTCAATAGTTGTACAAGTTGCAGAGTTTCATTATTTAGGGTATTTTCTCTTGAACCAGATGGTATATATACTAGAAACCTGGGGCCAATGTGGACACAGATATTTGAAAAAATAATCCTATATACTGTATGAATACATTTTGTAAAAGTTATTCAAGTATAAATTACCAAAGTTATGATAGATTGCCATATATTTGCTGTTAATAACCCAAAATGACTGAAGATTCCGGTAACTTTGGTAAACTACTGGTAGCTTTGCAACCCTAGTTCTACCTGGAATCAAAAAGGGTTCTTCAAAGGGTTCTACTATGGGGACAGCCGAATAACCCTTTTAGCTTCTAGACAGCTCCCTTTTTTCTAAGCCTGTACCACCTTCCTTTACCATACCCCCAAACTTAACCCTCAGCTAAACAGCCAAACTGATCCTGAGTCAGTTGTTAAGGGCATAGAGTAAGCATACACAGAGTACTTTATCAGTGACATGAGGTTACCGAAGGGTACAAGGGCACAGTGCAGTAGCAGATTAGAAAGCGTCATGCCTCGATTGGTGTGCTGTGCTTCACCAAGTGACTTAGCCGTGATGAGTGCCTCAGGTCATACCCATACATGTGCAGTGGAGAAAACAACAAAGCCACTGGGCAAAAACTGGTTGAATCAATGTTGTTTCCACATCGTTTCAACAAAAAAAATGATATGTGGTGATGTTGAAACAAAGTGGAAAACTGATTGGATTTTTTAAAAGCCATCAGGGTAAGGGAATTTAGTCTTTATTTAACCCAACTTTTAACTAAAATCCAATGACATGGTAAATTGTTTAGTTGATTTCACGTTGAATTCACGTTAGCTAACAACTCAACCAAATGTAAATCAAAACTAGACGTTGAACTGAAGTATGTGCCCAGTGGGGACCAACTCGTGACCTAACGAAAGGTCAGTGAAATGTCAGCAAAGGTCTGTTGCAGAGTGAAATGACAAACCCCAGGCCACATGGACCAATCCCAGTACACTCAATAGTGCTTCAGACTCAATAGGGCTTCAGACTCAATAGGGCTTCAGACTCAATAGGGCTTCAGACTCAATAGGGTTTCAGACTCAATAGGGCTTCAGACTCAATAGGGCTTCAGACTCAATAGGGCTTCAGACTCAATAGGGCTTCAGACTCAATAGGGCTTCAGACTCTATTGGGCTTCAGACTCTATTGGGCTTCAGACTCAATAGGGCTTCAGACTCAATAGGGCTTCAGAGTCAATAGGGCTTCAGACTCAATAGTGCTTCAGACTCAATAGGGTTTCAGACTCAATAGGGCTTCAGACTCAATAGGGCTTCAGACTCAATAGAGCTTCAGACTCAATAGGGCTTCAGACTCAATAGGGCTTCAGACTCAATAGGGCTTCAGACTCAATAGGGCTTCAGACTCTATTGGGCTTCAGACTCAATAGGGCTTCAGACTCAATAGGGCTTCAGACTCAATAGGGCTTCAGACTCAATAGGGCTTCAGACTCAATAGGGCTTCAGACATTATTGGGCTTCAGACTCTATTGGGCTTCAGACTCTATTAGTTAATGGTTCAACCTCACCTAGGACAGGTCAAAACGTTCACGGATCTACAGTATGCAGTCAATGATGAACCCTTCTATTTTTCTATGATGGGCGATAGCAGATCTTGTGACAGCTCACATTATCTTTCAAGCGCAGCAGTAAGCCTGATTGACCAAGCTAGGTAGTAGATGTAAAATAAAAGCAAAAATAAGGCTTTATGGAGAGAGTTTTGGGGTTCAGCAGGCAAAGACTGTGTCAAATGAACTTGGGCTGTTTTAGCATGGAAAAACGTCTGACTGTAATCCAGTTCCCATGGACTCAAATAGCCTAGAGGGAAATGAGGAATAGTTACATGAGACTAACCATCACATTCACATGAAATAGCACCTCTAGGGAACTAAACACTGGACAGACAGACATCCTCTCATGGGTGAACTGTCAGAGTAGATTTATGACAGCTGTTTACAGAAAAGCCCACACTGTACAATGTGAATGTCACACGAACCAGAGATACTTGAGATGTCCTATCCCTCCAGTGATGTAAACTTAAACAGGGGAAGTGAACTCCGTAACACTGTCATTTAGTGTCAGAGGATCTAGACTGAACCATGAGGAGTTATTCCAATAGCTAATAGTGTATCCTAAAGGGGATCTAACTTCTCAATGGCCAAAAGTGGCATTCATAAGTAAGTGCAATATCATATCATACTTAAGAAATAAGGATCGAGGGTGTGTGGTATATGGGCAATATACCACGGATAAGGGCTGTTCTTACACACGACGCAACGCGGAGTGCCTGGATACAGCCATTAGGTGCCTTATTGCTATTATAAACTGGTTACCAATGTAATTAAAGCAGTAACATCTATGGTATAGGGTCTGATATATCACGGCTGTCAGCCAATCAGCATTCAGGATTCGAACCACCCAATTTATAATGAAGATTATACAACGGGTGGGTCTAAATCCTGAATGCTGATTGGTTAAAATCGCATTCCAGCCAGTGTCTATTCTACAAGTTACCACGGGCTAAATCTATGAATGCCCTTTCAGGTGGTTGAGTAAGCCTACATTTTAAAATGCATCATGTCTCATATTAGTATCATACTTCCAGTTGTGACTTGTGTGAATGGCATTTATTTGACTTTTGGAAAAAAAACTTGGGTGCAGCCCTTGGACAACAACCAATACACAAGGACTATCGTACTACATCCTAAGATGAATTGGAACAAGAGACTCAACACTTTTTGGACTAATCCCAAACATATGTTTCCACACACTAACACAGCAACACCACTTAGTCTGTACAGTCTGTACTCACTCCCACACCATATTGCTAAGCCAGCTAGGGTCTCACTGGACACTGTGGTTATGCTTTCTACATTCTAAACCTGCAAGTCAGCCGAAGCTTAGCTGAAGATCCCGTGGGATTTCAGACAATTAGTGGGAGGCAGAGAGGGCGAGGGGGAGGCAGCTTCTCATCGGATGCACCTGCTATTGGTCCATCTGACAGGGCGCTAGGGCAGTCACAGCTGTGGCCCGGTTAGCCCAACACTACCGTAGACACTAACCCAACACTACCGTAGACACTAACCCAACACTACCACAGACACTACCGCAACACTACCGCAGACACTAACCAACACTACCGCAGACACTAACCAACACTAACCCAACACTACCACAGACACTACCGCAACACTACCGCAGACACTAACCAACACTACCGCAGACACTAACCAACACTACCGCAGACACTAACCCAACAATACCACAGACACTACCATAGACACTAACCCAACACTACCGCAGACACTAACCAACACTACCGCAGACACTAACCAACACTACCGCAGACACTAACCAACACTACCGCAGACACTAACCAACACTACCGCAGACACTAACCAACACTAACCCAACACTACCGCAGACACTAACCAACACTACCGCAGACACTAACCAACACTAAACCAACACTACCGCAGACACTAACCAACACTAACCCAACACTACCGACGATACTAACCCAACAATACCACAGACACTACCGTAGACACTAACCCAACACTACCGCAGACACTAACCAACACTACCGCAGACACTAACCAACACTACCGCAGACACTAACCAACACTACCGCAGACACTAACCAACACTACCGCAGACACTAACCAACACTACCGCAGACACTAACCAACACTACCGCAGACACTAACCAACACTACCGCAGACACTAACCAACACTACTGACGATACTAACCCAACAATACCACAGACACTAACCAACACTACTGCAGACACTAACCAACACTACCGACGATACTAACCCAACAATACCACAGACACTACCGTAGACACTAACCAACACTACTGCAGACACTAACCCAACACTACCGCAGACACTAACCCAACAATACCACAGACACTAACCAACACTACCGCAGACACTAACCAACACTACCGCAGACACTAACCAACACTACTGCAGACACTAACCAACACTACCGACGATACTAACCCAACAATACCACAGACACTAACCAACACTACCGCAGACACTAACCAACACTACCGCAGACACTAACCAACACTACCGCAGACACTAACCAACACTACCGCAGACACTAACCAACACTACCGCAGACACTAACCAACACTACCGCAGACACTAACCAACACTACCGACGATACTAACCCAACAATACCACAGACACTACCGTAGACACTAACCCAACACTACCGCAGACACTAACCAACACTACCGACGATACTAACCCAACAATACCACAGACACTAACCAACACTACCGCAGACACTAACCAACACTACCGCAGACACTAACCAACACTACCGACGATACTAACCCAACAATACCACAGACACTAACCCAACACTACTGCAGACACTAACCCAACACTACTGCAGACACTAACCCAACACTTCCGCAGACACTAACCCAACACTACCGCAGACACTAACCCAACACTACCGCAGACACTAACCCAACACTACCGCAGACACTAACTCAAAACTACCGCAGACACTAACCCAACACTACCGCAGACACTAACCCAACACTATCGCAGACACTAACCCAACACTATCACAGACACTAACTCAACACTACCGCAGACACTAACCCAACACTACCGCAGACACTAACCAACACTAACCCAACACTACCGCAGACACTAACCAACACTACCGACGATACTAACCAACAATACCGCAGACACTAACCAACACTAACCCAACACTAACCCAACACTAACCCAACACTACCGCAGACACTAACCAACACTACCGACGATACTAACCAACAATACCACAGACACTACCGTAGACACTAACCAACACTACCGCAGACACTAAACAACACTACCGCAGACACTAACCAACACTACCGCAGACACTAACCAACACTACCGCAGACACTAACCAACACTACCGCAGACACTAACCAACAATACCACAGACACTAACCAACACTACCGCAGACACTAACCAACACTACCGCAGACACTAACCAACACTACCGTAGACACTAACCAACACTACCGCAGACACTAACCAACACTACCGCAGACACTAACCCAACACTACCGCAGACACTAACCCAACACTACCGCAGACACTAACCAACACTAACCCAACACTACCGCAGACACTAACCAACACTACCGCAGACACTAACCAACACTACCGCAGACACTAACCAACACTACCGACGATACTAACCAACAATACCACAGACACTACCGTAGACACTAACCAACACTACCGCAGACACTAACCAACACTACCGCAGACACTAACCAACACTACCGCAGACACTAACCAACAATACCACAGACACTAACCAACACTACCGCAGACACTAACCAACACTACCGCAGACACTAACCAACACTACCGCAGACACTAACCAACACTACCGCAGACAGTAACCAACACTACCGCAGACAGTAACCAACACTACCGCAGACACTAACCCAACACTACCGCAGACACTAACCAACACTACCGCAGACACTAACCCAACACTACCGCAGACACTAACCAACACTACCGCAGACACTAACCCAACACTACCGCAGACACTAACCAACACTACCGCAGACACTAACCAACACTACCGCAGACACTAACCAACACTACCGCAGACACTAACCCAACACTATCACAGACACTAACTCAACACTACCGCAGACACTAACCCAACACTACCGCAGACACTAACCCAACACTACCGCAGACACTAACCCAACACTAACCCAACACTACCGCAGACACTAACCCAACACTACCGCAGACACTAACCCAACACTATCGCAGACACTAACCCAACACTACCGCAGACACTAACCCAACACTATCGCAGACACTAACCCAACACTATCGCAGACACTAACTCAAAACTACCGCAGACACTAACCCAACACTACCGCAGACACTAACCCAACACTATCACAGACACTAACCCAACACTATCACAGACACTATCCCAACACTATCACAGACACTAACTCAACACTACCGCAGACACTAACTCAACACTAACCCAACACTACCGCAGACACTAACTCAACACTACCGCAGACACTAACCCAACACTAACCCAACACTACCGCAGACACTAACCCAACACTACCGCAGACACTAACCCAACACTACCGCAGACACTAACCCAACACTACCGCAGACACTAACCCAACACTATCACAGACACTAACTCAACACTACCGCAGACACTAACCCAACACTACTGCAGACACTAACCCAACACTACCGCAGACACTAACCCAACACTAACCCGAGTCACAAAAGAGCCTCAGGGAGTAACTGATTTCTGTCTATCGAACATAACAAGGAACGATAATGAAAAAGATAAGAGAGGCAGAACAAAAGAGGAATATGGAATGTATCCATTATAGCTGTCAGAAAGTATTGCCAGTTACATACCAGCCATGTTTTGCCAACATGGATGTCATAATAGAGAATCCATTGACTCACTCACTTGTACTGCACTATACAAAATCAACTGGGACTGAGTTGCACTGCATTGAATGGGGATTCCCAATCCCATGCAGGTAGATGTCGTGTTGACAGAGGAGAACGTGGGAACACGACCACCACAACCCAGGATCACATTTCATTTCAGTCATTTAGCAGCTGAGCCACATGGGACCAGGGTGGCTGGCCAGGCAGGCAGCTTCCCTGTTCCCAATCTGACATGATTCCATGATTCTCCACACTGGTCTGATCCTTCACGCTATCCTGGCAACGCTCAGAGACGTTCCACAGCACTGCACTAATAGGGAACCTTACAGCGTTCCAGGGATTCCCAGTCAGACATAGATTAAGGGAATATCCTGTCGATTACGTACTGCAGATGTCCCATCCCAATAGGGAATATATTCCCATCCATGGTCTACAGTGCACATTTTAAATTTGCAAAAAATTCTAAAACCTGTTCTTGCTTTGTCATTATGGGGTATAGTGTGTAGATTGATGAGGAAAATAAACAATTTAATCAATTTTAGAATAAGACTGCAATGTGGAAAAGGTGAAGGGGTCTGAATACTGAATGCACTGTATGTCTGTCAGCTGAGCTTATTCACCTGACAGTCACCTGATCTCTGTATGTCACCTGCTATATCATTAACTTCCATATTTGGAATAACATGGCAGCATCATTTAGTGAAGTGAGTGGGCTTAACAATGCATGCACTGACCATAGAATGTCATGCACAAAGTAAAGAACCCAGAACAAAACAAGGATGTGTGTGTGTGTGTGTGTGTGTGTGTGTGTGTGTGTGTGTGTGTGTGTGTGTGTGTGTGTGTGTGTGTGTGTGTGTGTGTGCATGTGAAAGTGCGCCATGTGGGAATCCAATAAGCTTGTTAAGTACAGTGCCCAGCGTCTGGGACCAGAGCCCAGCACAACAGGCCCGCCAGTCTAAACATGCTGAAGTGGCTTGGGACGAGGGCTAACGACTGGCTCTCAAACCGTGACTAAGCTGATTTGTGGTGGGTGGTTTCTGTGAGGCACAAAATGGCTGCCATGTTGTATCACCCAGGTAGGTGCTAGTGGATGAGGGTGAGTTACGGTATGAAGTACTTTTAGACATGGTGGAAAGCACTATACGAATACAATCTAGAAAAAACGTGAGAAATCTTGTAGCTACAAAAATCCTGCTTGCCAATCGATACATACACCAACCTGCATTCATTCATATCCATAACAATACATTACACTGAGAATTAATCAATCTTCCTTAGTGAATAAAAGAAACAGTAACATTTATGTAAATGTTGAAATTTGATATATTTAGCTGTATATACAGTGCATTCAGAAAGTATTCAGACCCCTTGACTTTTTCTACATTTTGTTACGTTACAACCTTTAAAAAAAATTCTCTCATTAATCTACACACAATACCCCATAATGACTTAGCAAAAAAAGGTTTAGACATTTTAGCAAATGTATTAAAAATAAAATAAATAAATAGGACGTTTACATAAGTATTCATACCCTTTACTCGATTACAGCCTCAAGTCTTCTTGGGTATGACGCTACAAGTTCGGGCACACCTGTATTTGGGGAGTTTCTCCCATTTTCCTCTTAAGATCCCTTCAAGCTCTGTCAGATTGGATGGGGAGCGTCGATGCACCGCGATTTTCAGGTCTCTCCAGAGATGTTCGATTGGGTTCAAGTCCGGACTCTGGCTGGGCCACTCAAGGACATTCTGAGACTCTTCCCGAAAACACTTTTGCGTTGTCTTGGCTGTGTGCTTAGGATCATTGTCCTTCTGGAGGGTGAACCTTCGCCCCAGTCTGAGTTCCTGAGCACTCTGTACTTTGCTCTGTTCATCTTTCCCTCGATCCTGACTAGTCTCCCAGTCCCTGCCGCTGAAAAACATCCCCACAGCATGATGCTGCTACCACCATGCTTCACCGTAGGGATGGTGCCAGGTTTCCTCCAGACATGACGCTTGGCATTTAGGCCAAAGAGTTCAATCATGGTTTCATCAGACCAGAGAATCTTGTTTCTCATAGTCTGAGAGTCTTTAGGTACATTTTGGCAAACTCCGAGCAGGCTGTCTTGCCTTTTACAGAGGAGTGGCTTCCGTCTGTCCACTCTCTCATAATTGCCTGATTGTTGGAGTGCTGCCGAGATGGTTGTCCTTCTGGAAGGTTCTCCCATCTCCATAGAGGAACTCTGGAGCTCTGTCAGAGTGACCATCGGGTTCTTTGTCACCTCTCTGACCAACGCCCTTCTCCCCCGATTGCTCAGAATGATGGAGGCCACTGTGTTCTTGGGGACCTTCATTGCTGCAGAAATGTTTTGGTACCCTTCCTCAGATCTGTGCCTCGACACAATCCTGTCTCGGAGCTCTATGGACAACTCCTTCGACCTCATGGCTTGGTTTTTGCTCTGACATGCACTGACAACTGTGGGACCTTATATAGGCAGGTGTGTGCCTTTCCAAATCATGTACAATCAATTGAATTTACCACAGGTGGACTCCAATCAAGTTGTAGAAACATCTCAAGGATGATCAATGGAAACAGAATGCACCTTAGCTCAATTACGACTCTCATAGCAAAGGGTCTGAATACTTATGTAAATAAGGTTTTTCTGTTGGGTTAAAAACAAAAACAAACAAAAAAAAATGTTTTTGCATTCTCATTATGGGGTAATATGTATAGATTGATGAGGGGAAAAAATAATGTAATCCATTTCAGAATAAGTCTGTAATCTGACAAAATATGGAAAAAGTCAAGGGGCCTGAATAATTTCCGTATGTACTGTATAACGTTATTTTATCCCCTCGCCTCTCTATCCTATCTTCATCCTCTACTCTTCACTTCTGTTATCCTAGCAAAGAGCTTCCTCTTATAACAAGCCAAGAGGGCATACCTAAAATGTCCCGCAACCCAAACATTGACTCAACTACAGTCCATCTAGTTACCTCATGTCTGAGTTTCACTCTGTTTTAAATAAACTTAGGTATGTCACAGTGAACAATAAAAAAGTTAACAGAACGCTACCTCGTTGTAAAAGGCTTCATTGCCTCGAGACCGTTCAGCTGTGCCACTAGATATTCTGGTTCGAGTCCAGGCTCTGTCACAGCCGGCCAAGACCGGGAAACCCATGGGGCGGTGCACAATTGGCCCAGTGTCGTCCGGGTTAGGGGAGGGTTTGGCCGGCAGGGATGTCCTTGTCCCATCGCGCACTAGCGACTCCTGTGGCGGGCCGGGCACAGTGCACCCTGACACGGTCGCCAGGTGCACGGTGTTTCCTCCGACACGTTGGTGCAGCTGGCTTCCGGGTTAAGCAGGCATTGTGTCAAGAAGCAACCCTTGGTAGGGTTGTGTTTCAGAGGACGCATGGCTCCTGACCTTCGCCTCTCCCGAGTCCGTACGGGAGTTGCAGCAATGGGACAAGACTGTAACTACCAATTGGATACCACGTAAATTGGGGGGGGAAAGGGGGGGAAAAATAAACGTAAGTAGCCAAAAGTGAAACCATCATCATTGTTTATTGGTGCTAACTTGCAATGCTTGTTACAAGTGGTGACTAGCCCATCAACGACCATTGGAACAGGCTGTAATGTGAAACACTGATCTTGCTGTACCAGAAACAGACAGATGTCAGCTGGTGTTTGAGATATAAAGTATCTAACGCCACTTTCCATCCTCTCCAAGGACCCCCCTGTTAGAAAGTCTGAATGGTCCAACCTCTCCAGCTGTGACACATCCCAGGGGACCAGACCAACTGGACCTGGAGAGCTACAGAAAGGGGGAGCAGTGCCAGAACTGAAAGGCCATCAGTTAACACTTCAGAGTGAGGCAACACAGCTGTGACATATATGGCATTTCCACTGTTCCCAGGTCAGCCCTTAATCCATATTTGGCCAAACCCCGGGTATGGTCAGTTAAAGATGACTGATGGTGGAACAGGAAACAAGAAAGCAGAGCACTCCACAAAGATGACATCACTAAATCCAACCTTGTACATTGGCTCAATTGGCTGAAAATCAGCCCCATTCTGCTATTCAAGCTAATGGTTTGATTGGTCAAACATAACATAACATTTGGCGCCATAGCAGCTAGGTTTTCTCTGGCAAGGGCCCATCTTTCAGAGATTTTGCCCATACTTGGAATCCTCTGGGAATTCAACTGTCTGCAGTGATTTGAGTTGGTATACTGTAGAGCAAGGGTTTTGCTACCTACATACAGTACCTATAACATCCATTTAAATAACAGATATTACAAAAATCAAGACTTGTTTATTACGAAACAAGATCCACTGCATGATAACATCAATGCGGGCAACAAGAATGCTATACCACCCACTTGTTTCCCAGTGAACCAACGTGAACCTTCACATGTAATGAACTGGTAAATCCCCGACACAAACGACTCTCTCTTTCTCCTTGTTTTTCTCTTTACTCTTCTTCACATGGATGACCGGACGTTTCATTGACTAATTTCAACCCTTTACATCCAACTGTCACTGACAGACTGTGTAAAAATGTGGGTGCGACTCATGACCCCTCGTGGAGATTCAGTGCCCCGGTCTGGTCCGAATCAGACAGCTCCTTGTTGGAAGGGGGCACGCAAAGACACCCTCACCCTTTCTCCCAAACCAGAGGGCACAATCGCCACACTCTTCCCCAGAGCAGATCATTGTCCATGAATCTACCACCCCCAGCCACGCACCCCAGACTGTCCATAACCGCACCAGTGTGAATGAGATGAACCCATTGTTCAGACTGCAGTGGTCTGCTCTGCTGAGAAGGCATCATCCACTCCTAGAAACATTCTACATTCCAATCCTCATGCTCATTGATTTCAGACATTGATTGAGTCCCAGAAATACTAGAATACAGTATGGAGGCTGTGTAATATAAAGATGGCAATGAAAGGAAGCTGGCGAATCTCGATAAGGGTCGGATTGATTGTCGCCCACCAAGCCGAATTCCATTGGTACAGATAGTGGCGTGAAAATGCTTTGTAGATTGACAGAGACAAGATGGTTGACCCTCTTCAGCCAGATAGTTGAGTCAAATCTTAAGATGGCTGTTAGTAATAGTTTGTTTCCATCCTTCTACCTATAGGTCCATCATCGGCCTACTCATCAACCCATGCATCCCTTCATCCATCTCCACCTCTCATGCTGATAGGACAAACTTAGTGAACTCAGGAAAACAGGATACTGGAATAGAAAAAGGCACATCAGTGGTAGAGAGGCCTAAGGGACAGTCCCCATAAAACAGACTAACGTCAACTCCACAACAAAACAGGGACTTTCCATTTAAACTCCCATCTCAAATGACAAGTGAACTCAAGGAAACAAAGGAAAGAGTGCACTGTGTGTGTGTGTGCATCTGAGTGTGTGTGTGTGTTTGATTCAGTGTGTATGTACAAGTCTAGGAATGCATCCCAGAAGAGAAGGACATGCTGACAAGCACGGTGCTGTTCCACAGCTTTGCTTGGCAAACAGAAGCACCAAGTAAATCACAAATGAACATGTGCTGAAGTAATTTATCTTGTCTGGCAAAAACACGACGAGTGCAAACTACGATGAAATGAGTACACCTATTCTGTCATGTGTTACAACTAAAGGAAAACAGTGACATTTATGTATACTGCTACACTGCTATGCATTTCTTTTAAATGAGCCTTCCAAAAATAGTGGCTTTACAGCCTGACCCCTATTTTATAGGACTTTATCTAAACTCCTACCCTACTTGGTAAAAGTAAAAGTTAACACGGACAATACAACACGTTTTCAATAACATGCTAAGAAACCTGAGCACTTACAAATCCCCATGGGAAAACAGCTGTGTGATAAATATGGCTTGATGCGTTTTATGTGCTGTGACTCTGAACTCAGACAATCAATTGTCCCATGCATACCCAGCAGGGAATGATTTATTGAGCTGCCATAGCCTGCCGAGCTAAAGCCCAGGTAGAGCTTATAGAAGTCTGGAGAACAGATTCTAAACAGTGTGCATTTTCCACTTCTCCATATGCATCTTTACTGCATCACATGAATCACAAGTCCACCCTACAGTACGAGCATATCTGAATACTCATAAATGCTGCATTGGGAAGAATGCAGGAAAATAATTTTCCACTGTCGGAAAACAACATGCTGTAGCATGATTTTGTCCAATGCTTCATGTATATTTCATGGGTTGTCTCCACTCTATGCAGACAAAACATTATTATTAACGTTAACATTCATACACAACATGCAAATGCTCCCAGGTCGGTGGTCTATAGTGGCGGTCAGTCATGCTTGTGTTCATGTCACACTTCTGAGCACGTGCAGTGGAGTGTGATTGACCCCAAAACAAGGTACAATCATCAGCAGTCCCTGACTGAAAGTCCCCACCGCCGCCAAGCATTTTCAACTCGCTCAAATGTGAGGATAACGCGTGTCTATGCTGCTTCACAAAGGTGTGTTAAACACACGTGCGCATGCACACACACACACACACACACACACACACACACACACACACACACACACACACACACACACACACACACACACACACACACACACACACACACACACACACACACACACACACACACACACACACACACACACACAACCAGACAACCGGACAACCGGATTCAAAATGTATCTCCAAACAGGATACATTCTAACCCGTGGTTTTACCTTTCCGATTACTAACTGACACGCATGGCGGACAGCGCAACCCCGCCTCCTGATCCCTGTCGGGCAGCAAATTACACTCTATAGGAAGTCGCCCGTCATCCAGGGCTGGCCAGCAGCTGTCTTGCAGGACTTGGCAGAAGCTGCAGCAGGGCAGAAGGGGAACCTTGGCGAGCACCTGGCCAGGCAGCGGGCACCTAGGCACCAGGAGGAGGCAGAGGAACCATTCGGCTCCATGGTGGCACCCCGCCTTGGCCAGCCACGCCCACTCTCTCAGGGCCACGCCAACCTCCTCCACAGAGGTGTGGTTCAGGAAGTTGGGCAGCGAGAAATGCTTCGACCCCCTTGATATGCAGATCGGCCAATCAGAGGGCACGAGTTGGCAGGTTCCATTGTGGTCATGAGAAGTGATGTCAGAGAGGTTGGTCTTTGGTTCACCCTGTTTCACCCCCTCAACCCCTGTGAGGTCATCCTCCACCACCCCTGTTAGGTTAGTGGGGAGAACCAAGCTTTTCCTTTCTCCAAGCCCTGACCCCGAACCCGAGCTGGTCGCTAAACTTACACCAGACTCAGCCCCCGATCCAAACCCAGACCCTACACCAGATGCTGAACCAGACCCTGATCCTGAACCCGTCTCAGACCCAGATCCTTCCTTAGACCCAGATCCTTCCCCAGACCCAGATCCTTCCTTAGACCCAGATCCTTCCTTAGACCCAGATCCTTCCCCAGACCCAGATCCTTCCCCAGATCCTTCCTTAGACCCAGATCCTTCCCCAGACCCAGATCCTTCCCCAGATCCTTCCTTAGACCCAGATCCTTCCCCAGACCCAGATCCTTCGCCAGACCCAGATCCTTCCCCAGACCCAGACACAAATCCTTCCTTCGACCCAGACCCAGATCCTTTCCCAGATCCTTCCTTAGACCCAGACCCTTCCCCAGACCCAGATCCTTCCTTAGACCCAGACCCAGATCCTTCCCCAGACCCAGACTCCTCTTTATTAACCGTCTGTGTGGTAGGGCTCGCCACTCCTCCGTCAGTCCAAGTGGTTGGGGTCGCGTCCCACATCTGCACAAACTTACGGATCCCATCAGCCACGTTAATGATTTCTGCCCCAACCCCTGCCAGGTTCTCCTCACCTCTCTTAGGCTGTCCTCCTGCCTTGCCCAGCGGCGGAGCCTTCGTTGGGGCGTGGGTAGTAGGATCAGGGTCCTTGTTCCAGAACCAAGCATCCAGACGACCTGCGCTGAGAGCCAGGAGAAGGCCCAACCACAACGTCATCTTAGACATCCCGCTCCTTCAACCCACCGTCACCCAGAACCTCCTGGTCTGAGAGTATAGATTCCACAACAAACACTGGATCCAACAAGCACAGAGTTCTGTCTGTGTTCTTACTGTTCCTCCACCTACTAGCCGGCTAGTCAACAGCCACTCAAGGCCCCTCTGTCCATAAGGCACACTGTTAGCATGCACACACACACTGACCCTCCCTCTATCACAGCTCACTGTTTCACTCCATGCACCGGCCCACTGCAGAATCATCACACACACACACACACACACAGGGAAATCCACATGAGGAGGCGGGGTTACTGTGCTGGAGAGGGGCTTCATTGGTAAATATGAATTTCTCCCTCACATTCTGAACCCTCCCACCTGTTGCTAGGTTGATGAGTGGGTCCCCTCAGACACACAGTCCTCAATGAAGAGAACATGCACACTGACACACACACCCAGACAGAAGACACACCACACACACACTCCCTCCCTAGAAGGAAAATCTCTGGGTTGTTTGATAGGGAACACTAAACAGTCTCTGCTGACTGGTTGATATTCAAATGAAGCAGTTCAATCAATGTTTCCAAAATCAAATAAAAAGAGTCCACAGCTCCAAAAATAATGTTGTGATTACTCCTCATTGTCTACGGAACACTACTCCAGTCAGAAAGTGTATTACAGTTAATTAACTATCAATCAAGTTAGCGATATTGTGAGAAGAGCTCTCTTGAGGAAGGTTTGACTCATAGAACCCTAATACTCCCCCTGGGCTGAAAGGGGACTGAGAGAGAGAGAGAGAGAGAAAGAGAAAGAGAAAGAGAAAGAGAGAGAGAGAGAGAGAGAGAGAGAGAGAGAGAGAGAGAGAGAGAGAGAGAGAGAGAGAGAGAGAGAGAGAGAGAGAGAGCCACCACTACCATTACAAATGTGAATAGGTTGGTGAACTCCATCATCTACTCACAGCTCTTGTAAAAATATATTACATAACTGGCCATACCTTTGAGGTGATTCATTATTTTACAGCTGTGTGAGTGAGTGAGTGACCGACCGACTGAGACAGAGCGAGGGATGAAGAAAACGAGGGAGAACAGCTGAGAGCGGAGAGGTTCAGGAGGAGCGTATCTGATTCAATAGATGTTTTAAGCTCTCGGCCCCCAGGGGCCAAACAGCCAGCCCATAGCCTCATCTGAGAAAAACGTCCAGTAATTGCCCCGCTCCATGGTTCCCACAGCCTGGCTCAGTCCTGGGTGCCCCTGATGCCCCCGTACCCCATCACCCCCGTCCCTGTCCGCCTTCACTATCCAGCTGTGGCACATTCCTCCTGACACAGAAAGACCTCCCACAACCCTGCTACACCCCTACTAAACCCCTAATGCACCCCAACCACATGACTGATGGACTCCTAGAGAAGCACTGATATCTCATTCTGCTGGAAAAGTTACACACACACACACACACACACACACACACACACACACACACACACACACACACACACACACACACACACACACACACACACACACACACACACACACACACACACACACACACACACACACACACACACTTGTCTCTCTCGTCGTTCTGCATGAGCATATGCATGTGATTACTGTAGGTTGTTATGGTTCTGTTGGACTGGTTTGAACTGGTGTGATGATAACTGTAGGTTGTTATGGTTCTGTTGGACTGGTTTGAACTGGTGTGATGATAACTGTAGGTTGTTATGGTACAGTTGGACTGGTTTGAACTGGTGTGATGATAACTGTAGGTTGTTATGGTTCAGTTGGACTGGTGTGATGATAACTGTAGGTTGTTATGGTTCTGTTGGACTGGTGTGATGATAACTGTAGGTTGTTATGGTTCTGTTGGACTGGTTTGAACTGGTGTGATGATAACTGTAGGTTGTTACGGTTCTGTTGGACTGGTTTGAACTGGTGTGATGGTAACTGTAGGTTGTTATGGTTCTGTTGGACTGGTTTGAACTGGTGTGATGATAACTGTAGGTTGTTATGGTTCAGTTGGACTGGTTTGAACTGGTGTGATGATAACTGTAGGTTGTTATGATTCAGTTGGACTGGTTTGAACTGGTGTGATGATAACTGTAGGTTGTTATGGTTCAGTTGGACTGGTTTGAACTGGTGTGATGATAACTGTAGGTTGTTATGATTCAGTTGGACTGGTTTGAACTGGTGTGATGATAACTGTAGGTTGTTATGATTCTGTTGGACCGGTTTGAACTGGTGTGATGATAACTGTAGGTTGTTATGATTCAGTTGGACTGGTTTGAACTGGTGTGATGATAACTGTAGGTTGTTATGGTTCAGTTGGACTGGTTTGAACTGGTGTGATGATAACTGTAAGTTGTTATGGTACAGTTGGACTGGTTTGAACTGGTGTGATGATAACTGTAGGTTGTTATGATTCAGTTGGACTGGTTTGAACTGGTGTGATGATAACTGTAGGTTGTTATGGCACACACACACACACACACACACACAGGGAAATCCACATGAGGAGGCGGGGTTACTGTGCTGGAGAGGGGCTTCATTGGTAAATATGAATTTCTCCCTCACATTCTGAACCCTCCCACCTGTTGCTAGGTTGATGAGTGGGTCCCCTCAGACACACAGTCCTCAATGAAGAGAACATGCACACTGACACACACACCCAGACAGAAGACACACCACACACACACTCCCTCCCTAGAAGGAAAATCTCTGGGTTGTTTGATAGGGAACACTAAACAGTCTCTGCTGACTGGTTGATATTCAAATGAAGCAGTTCAATCAATGTTTCCAAAATCAAATAAAAAGAGTCCACAGCTCCAAAAATAATGTTGTGATTACTCCTCATTGTCTACGGAACACTACTCCAGTCAGAAAGTGTATTACAGTTAATTAACTATCAATCAAGTTAGCGATATTGTGAGAAGAGCTCTCTTGAGGAAGGTTTGACTCATAGAACCCTAATACTCCCCCTGGGCTGAAAGGGGACTGAGAGAGAGAGAGAGAAAGAGAGAGAGAAAGAGAAAGAGAAAGAGAAAGAGAGAGAGAGAGAGAGAGAGAGAGAGAGAGAGAGAGAGAGAGAGAGAGAGAGAGAGAGAGAGAGAGAGAGAGAGAGAGAGCCACCACTACCATTACAAATGTGAATAGGTTGGTGAACTCCATCATCTACTCACAGCTCTTGTAAAAATATATTACATAACTGGCCATACCTTTGAGGTGATTCATTATTTTACAGCTGTGTGAGTGAGTGAGTGACCGACCGACTGAGACAGAGCGAGGGATGAAGAAAACGAGGGAGAACAGCTGAGAGCGGAGAGGTTCAGGAGGAGCGTATCTGATTCAATAGATGTTTTAAGCTCTCGGCCCCCAGGGGCCAAACAGCCAGCCCATAGCCTCATCTGAGAAAAACGTCCAGTAATTGCCCCGCTCCATGGTTCCCACAGCCTGGCTCAGTCCTGGGTGCCCCTGATGCCCCCGTACCCCGTCACCCCCGTCCCTGTCCGCCTTCACTATCCAGCTGTGGCACATTCCTCCTGACACAGAAAGACCTCCCACAACCCTGCTACACCCCTACTAAACCCCTAATGCACCCCAACCACATGACTGATGGACTCCTAGAGAAGCACTGATATCTCATTCTGCTGGAAAAGTTACACACACACAAACACACACACACACACACACACACACACACACACACACACACGTAGGTTGTATGGTTCAGTTGGACTGGTTTGAAATGGTAATTAAATGGATGTTCTCTGGCTTGCCAGTCTGGCATGGGCCTCTCTCCACCGGTCTTGGGTTTTACATGTTCATTTCATGGAGTCAAAAATAAGTTGATTATTGGCCTCAAGTAAACCCAGAGAAGTTTCTCAATCTGATTGGCATAATACAATCGTTTGTTCTATTCCCTTACCAGTAAACCACATCAAATTGTACAATAGCGTTTACAAAATCCAGCTGAATTCATAGCTAAGATGGACACCAAAGTTGTCTCTCTCTCTCTCTCTCTCCTCACCCTCCCCCTCTACTCACTACCTCTCTCCCTCCTTCCCTACCTCCCTCCTCCTCTCCCTCCCTCGCTCGCTCCCTCCCTCGCTCCCTCCATTCGCTCTCTCTCTCCCTCCCTTCTCTCCTCCCTTCGCTTTCTCTCCTCGCTCTCTCCCTCCCTCTATGAGTTGACAGGTGCCCAGGTAACCTCTCCTCTCAGGGTAAATCATCCATGGAACGGAGTGATACATACCTTCCTTATGAAGTCACAGCAGCTAAAATGGCGGATGCTACCCAACAAACATGCTCACAACAACCTGCTTATTTTGCCATTGGACTGGGCACCTTTACTACACGGAACCCTACTACACATCACGGCTGGTTCTGCCGATGGAACCGCACGGAGGCTACAACAGATTCTTCCTTCTACGTACTCCTAAGGCCCTTCTGCTAGCTTGCTAGCCCGGCCCGCTAGCCGTCTGAATCGCCGTCTCCAGCCAGCTTAACTACTCACTGGACCCTCATGATCACTCGGCTACACTGCTCTCCCTAATGACAATATCTTGTCCATTGCTGTTCTGGTTAGTGATTATTGTCTTATTTCACTGTAGACCTCTAGCCCTGCTCAATATGCCTTAGCTAACCCTTCAGTTCCACTCACACATGCGGTGACATCACCTGGTTTAAATGATGTTTCTAGAGACAAAATCTCTCTCAACGTCACTCTATGCTAGGTCACTCCACTGTATTCACATCCTGCCATCTCCATGTACATTATGCCTTGAATCTATTCTATCACGCACCGAAACCTGCTCCTTTACCTTGTCTGAACGTACTAGACGACCAGTTCATACCCTTTAGCCGTACCCTTATCCTATTACCTATCCTCTCTGTTCCTCTGGTGATGTAGAGGTAATCCAGTCCAGCAGTGCCTAGCTCCACTCCTATTCCCCAGGCGCTCTCATTTGTTGACTTCTGTAACTGTAAAAGCCTTGGTTTCATGCATGTTAACATTAGAAGCTCCCTCCCTAAGTTGTTTTATTCACTGCCTTAGCACCACTCGCCAACCCTGATGTCACGCCGTGTCTGAATCCTGGCTTTGGAAGACCACCAAAAACCCTGAAATTTCCATCCCTAACTATAACATTTTCGACAAGATAGAACTGCCAAAGGGGCGGAGAGTGGCAATCTACTGCAGGGATAGCCTGCAGAGTTCTGTCATACTATCCAGGTCTGTGCCCAACAATTCGAGCTTCTACTTCTAAAAATCCACCTTTCAGAACAAGTCTCTCACCGTTGTCGCTTGCTATAGACCCCCCTCTGGCCCCAGCTGTGCCTGGACACCATATGTGAATGATTGCCCCCCACCTGGCAGCTCGTGCTGCTAGGTGACCTAAACTGGGAAATGCTTAACACCCCTCATCAACTACCTCATCCCATATGTATATTTATTTATTTTGCTCCTTTGCACCCCAGTATCTCTACTTGCACATTCATCTTCTGCACATCTATCACTCCAGTGTTTATTGCTATATCATAATTACCCGACACTATGGCCTATTTATTGCCTACCTCCCTATTACCTAATTGCACACACTGTATATATACTTTTTTTTCTGCTGTATATTGACTGCTGTTTGTTTATTCCATGGAACTCTGTGGTGTTGTATATGTCGAACTGCTTTCTTTATCTTGGCCAGGTCGCCAGTGTAAATGAGAACGTTCTCAATAGCCTACGGTTAAATAAGGTGAAATAAATAAATAAAAAACGTCCAAACCTCTTCCATGACATTCAGCTTTATTCTGTAGCTAGAGCACATATGAAGGGTAAACCACATAAAAACATTGCTCCACTCTAGAATTGTTTTTGCTATCTAGAACAAAAAGTTTCTTCAGCTGTCCCCATAGGAGAGCGCTTGGAATAACCCTTTTTAGGTCCAGGTAGATGTAGGACCCTTTCCACAGAGGGTTCTACATGGAACCCAAAGGGGGTTCTAATGGAACCAAAAGTTTTTCCCTAGAACCAAAAAGGTTTTTCCTAGAGGACAGCCGAAGAACCCTTTTGGAAAATTTTTTTACTAAGAGTGTAGCACTGGACAACAGAAAATATGATTGTTTGGTTGTTGCTTTGCTGCTTGTCATGGTAATGGTACCTGCAAGTACTCTATACCCAATCTACAGTAGATTAAAAACCCACCCTTTACATAGAGAGCAGAGAGACACGCGCTCCTAATGAACATCATAGTCAGTGTATCAATATGACTTTATGAGCATTCCACAACCTCCCACAGACATTCTCCATCCCCTCCCTTCTGTTCCCTCCCTGTCTGTGCTATTCTCTGACCTGATAGTTCAAACCCATTTCATCTACGTTAGTCAACAAGATGCGACCTGGACTGGGGTATTAGAAGGGTAAATAAATAAAACTGGAGGATCATGGTTCAGCGACTAAGAGTAGTGAGAGGTGATGAGTAGAAGAGCTGGTAGACCACTACACAGTTTGACAGGGTAGGCACACATGCATATGTACACACACACACACACACACACACACAACACACACAACACACACACACACACACACTGGACTGGTGTGATGATAACTGTAGGTTGTTATGGGTACAGTTGGACTGGTCTTGAACTGGTGTGATGATAACTGTAGGTTGTTATGGTTCTGTTGGACTGGTTTGAACTGGTGTGATGATAACTGTAGGTTGTTATGGTTCTGTTGGACTGGTTGAACTGGTGTGATGATAACTGTAGGTTGTTACGGTTCTGTTGGACTGGTTTGAACTGGTGTGTATGCTAACTGTAGGTTGTTATGATTCCGTTGGACTGGTTTGAACTGGTGTGATGTGATAACTGTAGGTTGTTATGATTCCGTTGGACTGGTTTGAACTGGTGTGATGACAACTGTAGGTTGTTATGGTTCAGTTGGACTGGTTTGAACTGGTGTGTTGATAACTGTAGGTTGTTATGGTTCTGTTGGACTGGTTTGAACTGGTGTGATGATAACTGTAGGTTGTTATGATTCAGTTGGACTGGTTTGAACTGGTGTGATGATTACTGTAGGTTGTTATGATTCAGTTGGACTGGTTTGAACTGGTGTGATGATAACTGTAGGTTGTTATGGTTCTGTTGGACTGGTTTTGAACTGGTTGTGATGATAACTGTAGGTTGTTATGGTACAGTTGGACTGGTTTGAACTGGTGTGATGATAACTGTAGGTTGTTATGGTTCTGTTGGACCGGTTTGAACTGGTGTGATGATTACTGTAGGTTGTTATGGTTCTGTTGGACTGGTTTGAACTGGTGTGATGATAACTGTAGGTTGTTATGGTTCTGTTGGACTGGTTTGAACTGGTGTGATGATAACTGTAGGTTGTTATGGTTCAGTTGGACTGGTTTGAACTGGTGTGATGATAACTGTAGGTTGTTATGGTTCTGTTGGACTGGTTTGAACTGGTGTGATGATAACTGTAGGTTGTTATGGTTCTGTTGGACCGGTTTGAACTGGTGTGATGATAACTGTAGGTTGTTATGGTTCAGTTGGACTGGTGTGATGATAACTGTAGGTTGTTATGGTTCTGTTGGACTGGTTTGAACTGGTGTGATGATAACTGTAGGTTGTTATGATTCAGTTGGACCGGTTTGAACTGGTGTGATGATAACTGTAGGTTGTTATGGTTCAGTTGGACTGGTTTGAACTGGTGTGATGATAACTGTAGGTTGTTACGGTTCAGTTGGACTGGTTTGAACTGGTGTGATGATAACTGCAGCTTGTTATGGTACAGTTGGACTGGTTTGAACTGGTGTGATGATAACTGTAGGTTGTTATGGTTCAGTTGGACTGGTGTGATGATAACTGTAGGTTGTTATGGTTCTGTTGGACTGGTTTGAACTGGTGTGATGATAACTGTAGGTTGTTATGGTTCAGTTGGACTGGTTTGAACTGGTGTGATGATAACTGTAGGTTGTTATGGTTCTGTTGGACTGGTTTGAACTGGTGTGATGATAACTGTAGGTTGTTATGGTACAGTTGGACTGGTTTGAACTGGTGTGATGATAACTGTAGGTTGTTATGGTTCTGTTGGACTGGTGTGATGATAACTGTAGGTTGTTATGGTACAGTTGGACTGGTTTGAACTGGTGTGATGATAACTGTAGGTTGTTATGGTTCTGTTGGACTGGTTTGAACTGGTGTGATGATAACTGTAGGTTGTTATGGTTCTGTTGGACTGGTTTGAACTGGTGTGATGATAACTGTAGGTTGTTATGGTTCTGTTGGACTGGTTTTAACTGGTGTGATGATAACTGTAGGTTGTTATGGTTCTGTTGGACTGGTTTGAACTGGTGTGATGATAACTGTAGGTTGTTATGGTTCTGTTGGACTGGTTTGAACTGGTGTGATGATAACTGTAGGTTGTTATGATTCCGTTGGACTGGTTTGAACTGGTGTGATGACAACTGTAGGTTGTTATGGTTCAGTTGGACTGGTTTGAACTGGTGTGTTGATAACTGTAGGTTGTTATGGTTCTGTTGGACTGGTTTGAACTGGTGTGATGATAACTGTAGGTTGTTATGATTCAGTTGGACTGGTTTGAACTGGTGTGATGATTACTGTAGGTTGTTATGATTCAGTTGGACTGGTTTGAACTGGTGTGATGATTACTGTAGGTTGTTATGGTTCTGTTGGACTGGTTTGAACTGGTGTGATGATAACTGTAGGTTGTTATGGTTCTGTTGGACTGGTTTGAACTGGTGTGATGATAACTGTAGGTTGTTATGGTTCAGTTGGACTGGTTTGAACTGGTGTGATGATAACTGTAGGTTATTATGATTCAGTTGGACCGGTTTGAACTGGTGTGATGATAACTGTAGGTTGTCATGGTACAGTTGGACTGGTTTGAACTGGTGTGATGATAACTGTAGGTTGTTATGGTTCAGTTGGACCGGTTTGAACTGGTGTGATGATAACTGTAGGTTGTTATGGTTCTGTTGGACTGGTTTGAACTGGTGTGATGATAACTGTAGGTTGTTATGGTTCAGTTGGACTGGTTTGAACTGGTGTGATGATAACTGTAGGTTGTTATGGTTCAGTTGGACTGGTTTGAAATGGTAATTAAATGGATGTTCTTCTGGCTTGCCAGTCTGGCATGGGCCTCTCTCCACCGGTCTTGGGTTTTCACACTGTTCATTTCCAATGGAGTCAAAAATAAGTTGATTTATTGGTTCAAAAGTAAACCCAGAGAAGTTTCTCAATCTGATTGGCATAATACAATCGTTCTGTTCTATTCCACTTACCAGTAAACCACATTCAAATTGTACAATAGCGTTTACAAAATCCAGCTGAATTCATAGCTAAGATGGACACCAAAGTTGTCTCTCTCTCTCTCTCTCTCTCTCCACCCTCCCTCCCTCCTCTCACTACCTCTCTCCCTCCTCTCCCTACCTCCCTCCCTCCTCTCCCTACCTCCCTCGCTCCCTCCCTCGCTCCCTCCATTCGCTCTCTCTCTCCCTCCCTTCTCTCCCTCCCTTCGCTTTCTCCCTTCGCTCTCTCCCTCCCTCTATGAGTTGACATGGTGCCCAGGTAACCCTCTCCTCTCAGGGTAAATCATCCATGGAACGGAGTGAATACCTTCCTTATGAAGTCACAGCAGCTAAAATGGCTGGATGCTACCCAACAACCTGCTCACAACAACCTGCTTATTTTGCCAATTGGACTGGGCACCTTTACTACACGGAACCCTACTAATCCATCACGGCTGGTCTGCCGATGGAACCGCACGAGGAGGCTACAACAGACTTCTTCCGTCGTGACGTACCTCTAAGGCCCTTCTGCACGCTTGCTAGCCCCGGCCCGCTAGCTGTCTGAATCGCCGTGTCTCCAGCCAGCTTAACTACTCACTGGACCCCTATGATCACTCGGCTACACATGCCTCTCCCTAATGACAATATGCCTTGTCCATTGCTGTTCTGGTTAGTGATTATTGTCTTATTTCACTGTAGAGCCTCTAGCCCTGCTCAATATGCCTTAGCTAACCCTTCAGTTCCACCTCCCACACATGCGGTGACATCACCTGGTTTAAATGATGTTTCTAGAGACAATATCTCTCTCAACGTCACTCTATGCCTAGGTTTACCTCCACTGTATTCACATCCTGCCATCCTGCCATGTACATTATGCCTTGAATCTATTCTATCACGCACAGAAACCTGCTCCTTTTACTCTCTGTTCTGAACGTACTAGACGACCAGTTCTTATACCCTTTAGCCGTACCCTTATCCTACTCCTACTCCTCCTCTGGTGATGTAGAGGTTAATCCAGTCCCAGCAGTGCCTAGCTCCACTCCTATTCCCCAGGCGCTCTCATTTGTTGACTTCTGTAACTGTAAAAGCCTTGGTTTCATGCATGTTAACATTAGAAGCCTCCTCCCTAAGTTTGTTTTATTCACTGCCTTAGCACACTCTGCCAACCCTGATGTCCTAGCCGTGTCTGAATCCTGGCTTTGGAAGACCACCAAAAACCCTGAAATTTCCATCCCTAACTATAACATTTTCGACAAGATAGAACTGCCAAAGGGGGCGGAGTGGCAATCTACTGCAGGGATAGCCTGCAGAGTTCTGTCATACTATCCAGGTCTGTGCCCAAACAATTCGAGCTTCTACTTCTAAAAATCCACCTTTCCAGAAACAAGTCTCTCACCGTTGTCGCTTGCTATAGACCCCCCTCTGCCCCCAGCTGTGCCCTGGACACCATATGTGAATTGATTGCCCCCCACCTGGCAGCTCGTGCTGCTAGGTGACCTAAACTGGGACATGCTTAACACCCCTCATCCAACTACCTCATCCCCATACTGTATTTATTTATTTATTTTGCTCCTTTGCACCCCAGTATCTCTACTTGCACATTCATCTTCTGCACATCTATCACTCCAGTGTTTAATTGCTATATCATAATTACCTCGACACTATGGCCTATTTTATTGCCTTACCTCCCTTATCTTACCTAATTTGCACACACTGTATATATACTTTTTTTTCTGCTGTATTATTGACTGCATGTTTGTTTATTCCATGTGTAACTCTGTGTTGTTGTATATGTCGAACTGCTTTTCTTTATCTTGGCCAGGTCGCAGTTGTAAATGAGAACTTGTTCTCAACTAGCCTACCTGGTTAAATAAAGGTGAAATAAATAAATAAAAAACAGTCCAAACATCTTCCATGACATTCAGCTTTATTCTGTAGCTAGAGCACAGATAGAAGGGTAAACCACATAATAAACATTGCTCCACTCTTAGAATTGTTTTTGCTATCTAGAACATAAAAGGTTTCTTCAGCTGTCCCCATAGGAGAGCGCTTGGAATAACCCTTTTTAGTTCCAGGTAGATGTAGGACCCTTTCCACAGAGGGTTCTACATGGAACCCAAAGGGGTTCTAAGTGGAACCAAAAAGGTTTTTCCCTAGAACCAAAAAGGTTTTTCCTATGAGGACAGCCGAAGAACCCTTTTGGATTTTTTTTTTACTAAGAGTGTAGCACTGGACAACAGAAAATATGATTGTTTGGTTGTGCTTTGCTGCTTGTTCATTGGTAATGGTACCTGCAAGTACTCTATACCCAATCTACAGTAGATTAAAACCCCACCCTTTACATAGAGAGCAGAGAGACACGCGCTCCTAATGAACATCTATAGTCAGTGTATCAATATGACTTTATGAGCATTCCACAACCTCCCACAGACATTCTCCATCCCCTCCCTTCTGTTCCCTCCCTGTCTGTGCTATTCTCTGACCTGATAGTTCAAACCCATTTCATCTACGTTAGTCAACCAAGCATGCTGACCTGGACTGGGGTATTAGAAGGGTAAATAAACAAACTGGAGGATCATGGTTCAGCGACTAAGAGTAGTGAGAGGTGATGAGTAGAAGCAGCTGGTAGACCACTACACAGTTTGACAGGTTAGGCACACATGCATATGTAACACACACACACACACACACACACACACACACACACACACACACACACACACACACACACACACACACACACACACACACACACACACACACACACACACACACACACACACACACACGTCTCTCACGCTGAGTATTCTTATAGTAACATGTGTGAATGCATAAGAGTATTCCTATAGTCACGTGTGAATGCATATACGTAGATGGAGGGAAATGGTCCAGTCAGGACTATGTGAGTGTTTGTACTGTGTGAATAGTGAAACTGACCAAAACACAACAAAGGGAGAGAAACATGATACATAACCACAGGGCCAACCAGGTGGTCCTGTCTCAAAGACACTGTGTGTTGGTAACAGGGACAGCTGGGACCACTGAGACCAGGATGGACAGACTGATGGTCATCCTCATCAGACAGGTAGACTGGCACTGCCTAGCTAGGGGTCTACATGGTTAAAGACTGACACTACCTAGCTAGGGGTCTACATGGAGAAAGAACTGTCACTGCCTAGCTAGGGGTCTACGTGGTTAAAGAACTGTCACTGCCTAGCTAGGGGTCTACATGGGGAAAGAACTGACACTGCCTAGCTAGGGGTCTACATGGTTAAAGAACTGTCACTGCCTAGCTAGGGGGTCTACATGGGGAAAGAACTGTCACTGCCTAGCTAGGGGGTCTACATGGGGAAAGAACTGTCACTGCCTAGCTAGGGGTCTACATGGTTAAAGAACTGTCACTGCCTAGCTAGGAGTCTACATGGTTAAAGAACTGACACTGCCTAGCTAGGGGTCTACATGGTTAAAGAACTGTCACTGCCTAGCTAGGGGTCTACATGGTTAAAGAACTGACACTGCCTAGCTAGGGTTCTACATGGAAATAACATTTTAGAGGCCTCCATCTTGGTAGGCGAGAAGACATTTTGCTGTTTTCAAGGTAATTTCCTGCACATCTACACATTTTGCCATGGAGCTGAGAGAAAAAAAATGCTGTTTAAAAGCTAATTTCCTTCACGCACATGCGCAAGCACACACGCACGCACACGCACACACACATCCTCTAGTCCTTGGCAAACAATACTAGAGGACTGTAGAGATCTGCCAAATAATTAGTTAAGGTTTATGGAAGGGGATTACAGTGAGAGCATGCCAGGACCCCACATTCTTAAATACCCCCACCACAGCTGTATGGACCCAACCAGGGGCGGACTGAAACAATCATTCAGGCCGGGAATTTGACTCCATCCCAGGCCACCCTGTTCATGCAAACCACCAGACCGCTAATTGTGTAGGATAACCCTATTTGTTGATGCAACGGGTACCAAACTAGTTATACATTTGGCCACTATGTTCATCTGGGAAGAAAGTTATCCACATTACAAAATACAAACATTTGGGACTGACCAACAAGTAGCCTATCTGAACACTGAGTTTTCAAGGTATGCTATGGCTATGGGTGCACCCTCAAAAACTCACTAGGAATACACCAATCATAGCACATACAAATGTACAAGGTATGCCCCCCGATTACAGTCCTACTGATAATCTCATAAATAAAGCACATATTAATCTAAAATCATAGCCTACATGTTTAGGTTTGTGCCTTTAAGTTGTACCTGAAGGTTCCTGCTCTGAGTCTGACTCTGAACTGACCACCATCTCCAGTTCTGGCCGGTCCGCCATTGGACCCAACACAGCACTTTCTAACACCCCAGCCATCCAGAGCCTCACACAGACAGCTCAGCACACCCCTGCCATCCAGAGCCTCACAGACAGCTCAGCACGCCCCCAGCCATCCAGAGCCTCACACAGACAGCTCAGCACACCCTAGCCATCTAGAGCCTCACAGACAGCTCACAGATGCCCCCAGCCATCCAGAGCCTCACACAGACAGCTCAGCACACCCCGGCCATCCAGAGCCTCACACAGACAATTCATCACACCCCAGCCATCCAGAGCCTCACACAGACAGCTCAGCACGCCCCAGCCATCCAGAGCCTCACACAGACAGCTCAGCACTCCCAGGCCATCCAGAGCCTCACACAGACAGCTCAGCACTCCCAGGCCATCCAGAGCCTCACACAGACAGCTCAGCACGCTACTTTGTACTGTATTTATATTTCACCCTTACCCCAACAGAGAACACAGTATAATTTACAACAGCACCTCACAAGATGAGATTGGCAATGGGACAATAAATAGTAGATTAATTGATTGATTTGTAGCCCATGAATTGTCCATGTACTTCAGTGGAGACTACTGAGGGGAGGACAGCTCATAATAATGTCTGGAGTGAAGTGAATGGACTGGTATCCAAAACATGCGTTTGATACCATTCCATTCACTCCATGTCAGCCATTATTATGAGCCGTCCTCCCCTCAGCAGCCTCCACTGATGTACTTGTGGGTTATAGCTATGAGAAGTTGATTTACTCTAAAGAGATTACAATAAACACAGCCACCAGTAGAGCGGAGCATTGAAGAGGGAACCATTGCATTTCGGCACCATCATTATGGAGAGGGGTTTGGGAATCTGAGTGCAAATAAATTAACAAAAATGCATGAAATGCTGCCATCTACTGTCGAATGGACTACACACACTACACTGAGATGAGGAAAAAGCTAATTAAGAGGGTTCACATTTTGCATTAACTGTGTCTAGTGTGTGTGTTATTTCACTCATGAGTTCAACTAATACTCACATACAGTTGAAGTCGGAAGTTTACATACACTTAGGTTGGAGACATTAAAACTTGTTTTTCAACCACCACACATTTCTTGTTAACAAACTATAGTTTTGGCAAGTCGGTTAGGACATCTACTTTGTGCATGACACAAGTAATTTTTCCAACAATTGTTTACAGACAGATTATTTCACTGTATCACAATTCCAGTGGGTCAGAAGTGTACATACACTAAGTTAACTGTCCCTTCAAACAGCTTGGAAAGTTCCAGAAAATTATGTAATGGCTTTAGAAGCTTCTGATAGGCCAATTGACATAATTTGAGTCAATTGGAGGTGTACCTGTGGATGTATTTCAAGGCCTACCTTCAAACTCAGTGCCTCTTTGCTTGACATCATGGGGAAATCAGCCAAGACCTCAGAAAAAAATTGTAGACCTCCACAAGTCTGGTTCATCCTTGGGAGCAATTTCCAAAGACCTGAAGGTACCACGTTCATCTGTACAAACAATAGTACGCAACTATAAACACCATGGGACCACACAGCCGTCATACTGCTCAGGAAGGAGATGCGTTCTGTCTCCTAGAGATGAATGTACTTTGGTGCGAAAAGTGCAAATCAATCCCAGAACAACAGCAAAGGACCTTGTGAAGATGCTGGAGGAAACAGTTACAAAAGTATCTATATCCACAGTAAAACGAGTCCTATATCGACATAACCTGAAAGGCCGCTCAGCAAGGAAGAAGCCACTGCTCCAAAATCGCCATAAAATATCCAGACCAAGGTTTGCAACTGCACATGGGGACAAAGATTGTACTTTTTGGAGAAATTTCCTCTGGTCTGATGAAACAAAAATAGAACTGTTTGGCCATAATGACCATCGTTATGTTCGGCTTGCAAGCCAAAGAACACCATCCCAACCGTGAAGCACGGGGGTGGCAGCATCATGTTGTGGGGGTGCTTTGCTGCAGGCGGGACTGGTGCACATCACAAAATAGATGGCATCATGAGGAAAGAAAATTATGTGGATATATTGAAGCAACATCTCAAGATATCAGTCAGGAAATTAAAGATTGGTCGCAAATGGGTCATCCAAATGGACATTGACCCCAAGCATACTTCCAAAGTTGTGGCAAAATGGCTTAAGGACAACAAAGTCGAGGTATTGGAGTGGCCATCACAAAGCCCTGACCTAAATCCTATAGAAAATTTGTGAGCAGAACTGAAAAAGCGTGTGCAAGCAAGGAGGCCTACAAACCTGACTCAGTTACACCAGCTCTGTCAGGAGGAATGGGACAAAATTCACCCAACTTATTGTGGGAAGCTTGTGGAAGGCTACCCAAGACATTTGACCCAAGTTAAACAATTTAAAGGCAATGCTACCAAATACGAATTGAGTGCATTTAAACTTCTGACCCACTGGAAATGTGATGAAAGAAATAAAAGCTGAAATAAATCATTCTCTCTACTATTATTCTGACATTTCACATTCTTAAAATAAAGTGGGGATCCTAACTGACCTAAGACAGGGAATTCTTACTAGGGTTAAGTGTCAGGAATTGTGAAAAACTGAGTTTAAATGTATTTGGCTAAGGTGTATGTAAACGTCTGACTTCAACTGTATATCTGTCCAGTCCCTTCAGATTTGTGAAGACTGAAGGGATGGGGGCTAGGGAGTAGGGACTGAAATGGAACTGGGCCATGGTCTACTTGCAGAGTGCCCTGATGGACATGCAAAAGTGATGAAGAGCAAAATAGAGGACCTTCTTCAGGCATTATATTGGCAGTAATGTGGCAGAAACCGTCTGTGTGACACTGCCCCCCTCAAACACAATGCCCTCCCCCCAAACACAACCGTCTGTGTGACACTCCCCCCCTCGAACACAATGCCCTCCCCCCAAACACAACCGTCTGTGTGACACTCCCCCCCTCGAACACAATGCCCTCCCCCCAAACACAACCGTCTGTGTGACACTGCCCCCCTCGAACACAATGCCCTCCCCCCAAACACAACCGTCTGTGTGACACTCCCCCCCTCGAACACAATGCCCTCCCCCCAAACACAACCGTCTGTGTGACACTCCCCCCCTCGAACACAATGCCCTCCCCCCAAACACAACCGTCTGTGTGACATTCCCCCCCTCGAACACAATGCCCTCCCCCCAAACACAACCGTCTGTGTGACACTCCCCCCCTCGAACACAATGCCCTCCCCCCAAACACAACCGTCTGTGTGACACTGCCCCCCTCGAACACAATGCCCTCCCCCCAAACACAACCGTCTGTGTGACACTGCCCCCCTCGAACACAATGCCCTCCCCCCGAACACAACCGTCTGTGTGACACTGCCCCCCTCGAACACAATGCCCTCCCCCCGAACACAACCGTCTGTGTGACACTGCCCCCCTCGAACACAATGCCCTCCCCCCGAACACAACCGTCTGTGTGACACTCCCCCCCTCGAACACAATGCCCTCCCCCCGAACACAACCGTCTGTGTGACACTCCCCCCCTCGAACACAATGCCCTCCCCCCGAACACAACCGTCTGTGTGACACTCCCCCCCTCGAACACAATGCCCTCCCCCCGAACACAACCGTCTGTGTGACACTCCCCCCTCGAACACAATGCCCTCCCCCCGAACACAACCGTCTGTGTGACACTCCCCCCCTCGAACACAATGCCCTCCCCCCGAACACAACCGTCTGTGTGACACTCCCCCCCTCGAACACAATGCCCTCCCCCCGAACACAACCGTCTGTGTGACACTCCCCCCCTCGAACACAATGCCCTCCCCCCGAACACAACCGTCTGTGTGACACTCCCCCCCTCGAACACAATGCCCTCCCCCCGAACACAACCGTCTGTGTGACACTCCCCCCCTCGAACACAATGCCCTCCCCCCGAACACAACCGTCTGTGTGACACTCCCCCCCTCGAACACAATGCCCTCCCCCCGAACACAACTGTCTGTGTGACACTCCCCCCCTCGAACACAATGCCCTCCCCCCAAACACAACCGTCTGTGTGACACTCCCCCCCTCGAACACAATGCCCTCCCCCCAAACACAACCGTCTGTGTGACACTCCCCCCCTCGAACACAATGCCCTCCCCCCGAACACAACCGTCTGTGTGACACTCCCCCCCTCGAACACAATGCCCTCCCCCCGAACACAACCGTCTGTGTGACACTCCCCCCCTCGAACACAATGCCCTCCCCCCGAACACAACCGTCTGTGTGACACTCCCCCCCTCGAACACAATGCCCTCCCCCCGAACACAACCGTCTGTGTGACACTCCCCCCCTCGAACACAATGCCCTCCCCCCAAACACAACCGTCTGTGTGACACTCCCCCCCTCGAACACAATGCCCTCCCCCCGAACACAACCGTCTGTGTGACACTCCCCCCCCCCGAACACAACCGTCTGTGTGACACTCCCCCCCTCGAACACAATGCCCTCCCCCCGAACACAACCGTCTGTGTGACACTCCCCCCCTCGAACACAATGCCCTCCCCCCAAACACAACCGTCTGTGTGACACTCCCCCCCTCGAACACAATGCCCTCCCCCCGAACACAACCGTCTGTGTGACACTCCCCCCCTCGAACACAATGCCCTCCCCCCAAACACAACCGTCTGTGTGACACTGCCCCCCTCGAACACAATGCCCTCCCCCCAAACACAACCGTCTGTGGTTGTGTTTGGAGGTTGAACCCACAGTGGGATTTCGAAATGAGATTTTTTTCAGAGAGCGAAGCAGGGAATATTCAGAGAAGAGGGTGTAAAACTGAAAGACACTGTCTTTTTTCTCAAGTATCAATGCCTGATTCATTAGAGAAGACAGGAGATAGGAGGAGAGGAAAGCAACACAATAAGATGCTTGTTGTAAAGTATCTTAATTGGAGTACAAGAGGACCTTGGTTTCAGGCAACAGCAGAAAGAAATCTGTCGAGATCTGTCAACATATTGTATGATAAAAAACAACCGTCTATAGATATTCCATATTTAGCTTATCTACTGTCATCAACCACAAATATATTGACATTCCCCAACTCAGTAGAAGAGACACAAGAAAAAAAGTTAAGTAGTCCCAACACTTTGGTATTCTGCTCAGGATAAAGGGGGAGTACTGTGCCCATAGCTTTTGGCACAAACGACCTGGCTCAAAAACATGGTAGTGGAATCATGACTTCAATGACTGTTAGAGCAGTGGTCAGAAGAACACAACAAAAAGCACAGGCCTATCCCTTGTCAGCTTAAGATGTTGAAAAAAATGTACAGATCCGATTATGTAAAGTGATCTATAACAGTGCTTTGGTCCCTGATGCTTTATGCTAGAAACAAGTTGTAAAATACCCGGGAAAGACGTGACTCCGATGCATATGGGGATATCATTGTTTCGTTTCTTTGGCATTCACAACCTTCTATAGCCAGGGAGACAAATAATTTACTTTGCTTGAGAAGTAATCTAATTCTGTCACTTTCAATTGACTAAGCTATTCACTTTCTGTGCAATAGAAGATGTTTAAACCCAGACAGCTTTTAGGGAAACACGTGTGACCTTCTCTCACTGGGTTTAGCCATGGAAGAAAAGTAGCCAGCAGTTAAAGCTTAAATGTTTCTGCGTCGATAGTACTACTCCGTCTGAGGTGGAAAGGTAGGCCTAACTTTTTAAAGTACCATGCTTAGATTCCTAATGATGTCTCAGATTTCATTATTTGCAAACAGGGACAGTTTCGTTGATTTGGCCTTGGAGAAATATGATAAGATGAACACATATGCCTATCTCTCTGTCCATTCCGAATCTGTAATTTCAGTAACGTGTGTGGTATTTAAAAAGACTCTGCTAATATGTAAAATGACATAGAATTGCATGAAATGTTTATAAAAGGCTATTTTTTCTCAGACCTGCAAATCCTGTGACAGATTCATGCAATGTTTTTACTATAAAGGAGATCTTTACACCTCTACTCTAACTCTTGTCCATGGTGGTCTGTGAACCTACAACTGTCTGGCCCGCAGCCCTGTGCCCTATTAAAAAAATCCTGCGTTGCCTTATAGGCCTAATGCTTACAGGACAAAGAACAGTTTCCAGAACGGCATATCTAAGGCTCTGGTGTGTCCAAAAAGTGACGGTAAACGGTAGGCATGTTCTCTGCTATCCACTTTATGTTTTCATTATTATTTTGGGTATAGGGGAGGGTCACTTGTTTTTTAGGTAAAATATATTTTGCTGAAGAAAAGGCATTTCTATCCATTTCCATTTCAGAGAAGTCAGATTTTAAATAACATTCACTCCCTAAGCAGGGAAGAAGGATATTGGGTGTTGGTTGCACCGTTAAAAGCTTTCAGGTCTCCTTTCTGCTGTCTGTAATTTCCCACTGTTTTAATTAGTCTACAATCAGGTTATTTCAAGGAAAGACTGGGAAAATGGTGTTAGTTTAAGACACGACTAAACACTGTTTCTTGTCTACAATTATGAGTGCATTTTGTAAACACACACAGCCAAAGAGCAAGTGGAGCTTTAGAAATGACTACCTACAGTATCTAGGACGAGAGTATGTTGAATGGTGTAACTTTATAATACCAGGGCCGCACCTGTAGCTGACAACAACATGAAGTACAGCAGGCCACATGAATAGGAGATAAAACAATTATTCTCTCGGAGGGACGCTGCGATTCTTATATTTCCGTTGACCTACTGAAATATGAAATATGAGACCAAAACAAAGCATCTAAGTCCTCTTTTATTCCCTCTTTTATACATACGTATTGAGTTAAACGTCATAATACCTCTCTCCTCCATTGCTGGTACTGGAGGGCTGTAGATGGGAAACCCTGCTATAGGCTACTGTTCATCTGACAGACACTGCTGTCTTTAGTGTGAGACTCTAGGGGGATGTGACATCAAAGTCAAGTGGAAAGACCAAGACCCACGGGCCATAGAGCTGCAGCTCAATACTGCGATCACATTCCTCCGGAGATGGGCCTTTTCCCTTGCAGCATGTGTCACAACACATCAATTCACACTAAGTTCCCAGTCACAGGCTCAGACTTCTAGCCTGGTCTCAGCTCTGTTTGTTCTGTCTTGCCAACAACGACCATTGGTGTTGGCAAATGGCAAGACAGCACAAACAGATCTGGGACCAGGTTAAAGAAACGACCATAGGATTTGGCAAGACAGCACAAACAGATTTTGGACCAGGGTAAATACTTCAGGATCAGGGAGAGAAACGATGAGATGACGGAGACAGACAGAGAGGTGACTGTGATGCTGGTCAACAGGGGTCAGACACATTTTGGAAAAAATGTACTCTGACACAGCTAACATGACACAGTTGACTCACTGGGCGTTTCACCACAGATGTTTAATCAGTGATGGTTTGAGGTGGATTGGACTGGATGACGAGAAGCTTACAAGCAAACAACGGGCCAAAAGGTGCCAAACAAACCCTGTAGTTTCGATCTAAGAAAAGTTCTTGGTTCAATACATCGTATATACCATCCAGGGGAGAATGACTGCCCCCTCTCATTGAAGCCACGGAAGTTCAAGGCCGACCACGGTACTGCAGACATTGTTAGCAGAAAACAGGATCCCCAATTATAGTGAATGGAAAAATGGCGATCTTTGTGGTCAATCTTTGTGTAAATAAAAACTTGTTTTGAAGACAACCATGTTAGGGTAGTAGCGGGTAACTATCCCCCTGGGGTAACTGCTCCCCCCCCAAATACCACAAGATGTCACCCAACACTTTCCCTGGTTGTCACCGCGAAAAAATGTCCTCTGTGTCATCACAACTTTTGGAGATAATTCAACAAAAAGTTGATAAAATTTAAAAATGTTTTTAAATATATAAATAGGAAAGCCTTAAAATAAATAATCCACTTGTTTAGAGAGAAAATTGTTGATAATGTTTTAGTAAAGTAGTAATATGTTTGATGAGTGTGTTGGGGGCAACTCCCCCCTCCCCCTACTAGGGGGAAACTTTCCCCTGGGGGCTAGTTATTTGTTTGTGACCTACAGGTACAAATTAGAATCGTGCAATAGCGAGCATAAGAGAGTTGCCACATCAATGTTACACGGAGTTAATTAGTTGTTATTAAATGTTATATTCCAATGTTATTTAATGTTATTATTTATATTCCATTCCAATATTATATTCCAATGAATTTTTTATTAATTAAAAACAACTATTGAAAACCTTTTGCTGCCGAATGCAATTTTAAAGACTGCTGGGATTTAAAATCAATGTACATAATGGATTGTTTGGAAAAGGAACCACAAAGAAAATGAATGTGCAGGTGAGTTAAAAAGAGGGACTTTACATCAAATCTCCTCATAGTGCAGATATTAATGGTGACATGTGCAACACCTTTTTCCCCCATATTTTATTTTAATCATTAAAATAAGACAACTAGACTTAGCTTTTAAGTATTACTTACTAAATAATTTCTAAATAAAACAAATTAAATTGATTTTAACACACTTGTGTGAAACCCTATGCCATAATCGGCCAGTTACCCCGGGAACTTTAAAAAAACGCCCCTTTTCTATAAACAACATTTCATGAAATAACTAAAAGTGTAAACTGTAGCCAATTATTTCCCTTTATACTTTATTCGCCTAAGCATGATCTTCATCCACATACCAATTTTTTTCTCCAAACGTTGCTTTTTGTGTTAGCAAGTAGACATTGTTCTTAGGGGGGGGCTAGTTACCTCGTAGTACCCTAATAATAATTGCTTCTAATGCACCAGGTGTATGTCATAGAAACAATTATTTTAAAATCGCACACAGAATAAGTTATAGGGGTAATTTAGTTGCTAATGGCAGCCTGCAGTACCCCGGTCGGCCTTCACATTGAGTTACTCAATGAGAGGGGGCAGCACTGAGCTAGCCTGCAACGTCACTTCCTGGAGTAGCTCAAACTGCACGTTATGCCTCCATGAGAAGCCATCTTAACTGACTTAATTTGGCTTTAATGCGCTATTGAGCCTTCACATAGGAATTAATGGTGTCACGTGATCAATGGCTTTGTCTATTCATACATAGTCATTGGTACCATCACAATTAATCTGACATTCTGTTTATAAAATGCATATAAACAGTATTACATTGTTTGTTTTAAACTAATCTGCAGTTTCTCACCCCCCCGAAAAATACAACTCCAATGATTAATCCCTAGGGAGTAAATCTAAGCCCCACCCTCTACCCTTTAGGCTCATGGCGACAAATAGCCGTGTGAATCTAGCACTTGTATCTTAAATGGACAATGGCCCCAGTCGGCTAGGATCCAGTTAGTTGTTCTGGTTGAAGTTGAATTGGGCACCATGCCATCTGGCCACCATGTGGGAAGTGAATGAGAGCATCCTCTTCCATTCCCCTTTCCACCAGGCCTGATGAGACGTAGAGTACCCACAACACAATAGATCCTCCAGTGGAAACGTTAGACACTAGGCTATCTTATCTGAGTTCCTTTCCCACTATACTGAATACAGGCAGCTCAGACAATTGTCTTGTTCTGTGTTGATCAAACGCTTTAGAAACCGGCTTTCCATGACCAGTGAGTCACTCAACACATAGAGGTTTCTCTGATACAGTGACTGACTAGCAAAGAAGAGAATTCAGGGTAAATGCCTTCTATGTTTTGAGTGGCTGCTTGTTCACAGCAATATATGTGCAGTGGTGTGTGAACTACCTATTAACCATTAAATAGTCTGTTAACCATTCAATGAAGTATACATACAAGTGAATCCTGATGTTTATTATTAAGCCCCCTACTGCCTTCAGAACAGCCTCAATTCGCCGGCGCATGGACTATACAGGATGTCGAAAGCGTTCCACTGGGGTGCTGGCCCATGTTGACTCCAACACTTCCCACAGTTGTGTTATGTTGGCTGGATGCCCTTTGGGTGGTGTACCATTCTTGATACACACAGGAAACTGTTGAGCATAAAAAAAGAAGTGCTGCGGGTCATGACACACTCAAACCGATGGTCCTGGCACCTACTACCATAACCCGTTCAAAGGCACTTAAATATTTTGTCTTGCCCATTAACCCTTTAAATGGCACACATGCACAATCCATGTCTCAATTGTCTCAAGGCTTAAAAATCCTTCTTTAACCTGTCTCCTCCTCTTCATCTACACTGATTGAAGTGGATTTAACAAGCGACATCAATAAGGGATCATAGCTTTCACCTGGATTCACCTGGTCAGTCTATGTCATGGAAAGACCAGGTGTTCCTAATGTTTCGTACACTCAGTGTATTATTACATGTTTTCTTAATGGTTTCCATGACAATTAAGCTATGTTAATATGGCCATGTCGTGAGGAGCAGGGGAGGTGATGCAAGCCCCAGCCTGCGGTCTCCCCTGTCCCCACCATCACCCCTAGCACCACCTCAAAGCAGCCTGCCCAATCTGACTCTGCAGATGGGAAAACATTGCATTCCGTACCATCAAACAGGACCTATTCTGTTCAAAGACCAATTTAGATGGGCGAGCTGATATAAACACAAAGAAAGGTGGCAGAGGGTATGAAAACATCCTCTTCTCCCTGTTAGATCATCCATGTATGTTACTATTACACTATTATTACACTTCCTGTGGCTCTCCAAAGCATCCTGGGATTGTCGTTGACGTTTTCACTAACTGCTGGTCCGGGGTCAGATATTTGTTATTAACCAAATGGCTTTATGTTAAGACTCGTGGTAGGGTAATCAGATCCCATAGCTGTGGTTAGGGGCAGTCTCTACTACCTTACCTAGAGTGACTTAAAAGTTAAAAGTCTAGATGGGTTTGGTCAACTAGGCTACACAAGGGTAAAGTAGTAATTATAGTTACGAGTGGGACAAAACACAGGTATTAACATGCTAAGAGCTGTCTACAGAAACACTTAGGAACAAAGAGGAACGGGACTACTTCCCTGGACAGGAAGTGCTTTGAGAGACTAGTCAAGGATCATATCACCTCCACCCTACCTAGACCCACTCCAATTTGCTTACCGCTCCAATAGGTCCACAGACGACGCAATTGCAATCACACTGCACACTGCCCTAACCCATCTGGACAAGAGGAATACCTATGTAAGAATGCTGTTCATCGATTACAGCTCAGCATTTAACACCATAGTACCCTCCAAACTCGTCATTAAGACCCTGGGTCTCGACCCCGCCCTGTGCCACTGGGTCCTGGACTTTCTGACGGGCCGTCCCCAGGTGGTGAGGGTAGGAAACAACATCTCCACCCCGCTGGTCCTCAACACTGGAGCCCCACAAGGGTGCGTGCTCAGCCCCCTCCTGTACTCCCTGTTCACCCATGACTGCATGGCCATGCACGCCTCCAACTCAATCATCAAGTTTGCAGACGACACTACAGTGGTAGGCTTGATTACCAACAACGACGAGACGGCCTAAAGGGAGGAGGTGAGGACTCTCGGAGTGTGGTGTCAGGAAAATAACCTCACACTCAACGTCAACAAAACAAAGGAGATGATCGTGGACTACAGGAAACAGCAGAGGGAGCCCATCCACATCGACGGGATGGTAGTGGAGAAGGTGGAAAGTTTTAAGTTCCTCGGCATACACATCACGGACAAACTGAAATGGTCCACCCACACAGACAGCGTGGTGAAGAAGGCGAAACAGCGCCTCTTCAACCTTAGGAGGCTGAAGAAATTTGGCTTGTCACCGAAAACACTCAACTTTTACAGATGCACAATCGAGAGCATCCTGTCGGGCTGTAACCCCACCTGGTACGGCAACTGCTCCGCCCACAACCGTAAGGCTCTCCAGAGGGTAGTGCGGTCTGCACAACGCATCACCAGGGGCAAGCTACCTGCCCTCCAGAACACCCGATGTCACAGGAAGGCCAAAAAGATAATCAAGGACAACAACCACCCGAGCCACTGCCTGTTCACCCCGCTATCATCCAGAAGGCGAGGTCAGTACAGGTGCATCAAAGCTGGGACCGAGAGACTGAAAAACAGCTTCTATCTCAAGGCCATCAGACTGTTAAACAGCCATCACTAACATTGAGTGGCTGCTGCCAACTTACTGACTCAAATCTGTAGCCACTTTAATAATAAAAAATTGGTTGTAATAAATATATCACTAGTCACTTAAACAATGCCACATTATATAATGTTTACATACCCTACATTACTCATCTCATATGTATATACTGTACTCTATACCATCTACTGCATCGTACCTATGCTGCACGGCCATCGCTCATCCATATATTTATATGTACAAATTCTTATTCATTCCTCTACACTTGTGTGTATAAGGTAGTTGCTGTGAAATCGTTAGAGAACTTGTTAGATATTACTGCACGGTCGGAACTAGAAGCATTTCGCTACACTCGCATTAACATCTGCTAACCATGTGTATGTGACCAATAAAATTTGATTTGATTTGACTTCCCTGGACAGGACAGAGGTGTTACTACTTCCCTGTACGGGACAGAGGTGTTACTACTTCCCTGGACAGGACAGAGGTGTTACTACTTCCCTGGACAGGACAGAGGTGTTACTACTTCCCTGGACAGGACAGAGGTGTTACTACTTCCCTGGACAGGACAGAGGTGTTACTACTTCCCTGGACAGGACAGAGGTCTTACTACTTCCCTGGACAGGACAGAGGTCTTACTACTTCCCTGGACAGGACAGAGGTGTTACTACTTCCCTGGACAGGACAGAGGTCTTACTACTTCCCTGGACAGAGCAGAGGTGTTACTACTTCCCTGGACAGGACATATGTGTTACTACTTCCCTGGACAGGACAGAGGTCTTACTACTTCCCTGGACAGGACAGAGGTGTTACTACTTCCCTGGACAGAGCAGAGTTCTTACTACTTCCCTGGACAGAGCAGAGGTCTTACTACTTCCCTGGACAGGACAGAGGTCTTACTACTTCCCTGGACAGGACAGAGGTCTTACTACTTCCCTGGACAGGACAGAGGTCTTACTACTTCCCTGGACAGGACAGAGGTCTTACTACTTCCCAGGACAGGACAGAGGTGTTACTGCTTCCCTGGACATGACAGAGGTCTTACTGCTTCCCTGGACAGGACAGAGGTGTTACTACTTCCCTGGACAGGACAGAGGTGTTACTACTTCCCTGGACAGGACAGAGGTGTTACTACTTCCCTGGACAGGACAGATGTGTTACTACTTCCCTGGACAGAGCAGAGGTGTTACTACTTCCCTGGACAGAGCAGAGGTGTTACTACTTCCCTGGACAGGACAGAGGTCTTACTACTTCCCTGGACAGGACAGAGGTGTTACTACTTCCCTGGACAGGACAGAGGTGTTACTACTTCCCTGGACAGGACAGAGGTGTTACTACTTCCCTGGACAGGACAGAGGTGTTACTACTTCCCTGGACAGGACAGAGGTGTTACTACTTCCCTGGACAGGACAGAGGTCTTACTACTTCCCTGGACAGGACAGAGGTGTTACTACTTCCCTGGACAGGACAGAGGTGTTACTACTTCCCTGGACAGGACAGAGGTGTTACTACTTCCCTGGACAGGACAGAGGTGTTACTACTTCCCTGGACAGGACAGAGGTGTTACTACTTCCCTGGACAGGACAGAGGTGTTACTACTTCCCTGGACAGGACAGAGGTGTTACTACTTCCCTGGACAGAGCAGAGGTGTTACTACTTCCCTGGACAGGACAGAGGTGTTACTACTTCCCTGGACAGGACAGAGGTGTTACTACTTCCCTGGACAGGACAGAGGTCTTACTACTTCCCTGGACAGGACAGAGGTGTTACTACTTCCCTGGACAGGACAGAGGTCTTACTACTTCCCTGGACAGGACAGAGGTCTTACTACTTCCCTGGACAGGACAGAGGTGTTACTACTTCCCTGGACAGGACAGAGGTGTTACTACTTCCCTGGACAGAGCAGAGGTGTTACTACTTCCCTGGACAGGACAGAGGTGTTACTACTTCCCTGGACAGGACAGAGGTGTTACTACTTCCCTGGACAGAGCAGAGGTCTTACTACTTCCCTGGACAGGACAGAGGTGTTACTACTTCCCTGGACAGGACAGAGGTCTTACTACTTCCCTGGACAGGACAGAGGTCTTACTACTTCCCAGGACAGGACAGAGGTGTTACTACTTCCCTGGACATGACAGAGGTCTTACTACTTCCCTGGACAGGACAGAGGTGTTACTACTTCCCTGGACAGGACAGAGGTGTTACTACTTCCCTGGACAGGACAGAGGTGTTACTACTTCCCTGGACAGGACAGAGGTGTTACTACTTCCCTGGACAGAGCAGAGGTGTTACTACTTCCCTGGACAGGACAGAGGTCTTACTACTTCCCTGGACAGGACAGAGGTGTTACTACTTCCCTGGACAGGACAGAGGTGTTACTACTTCCCTGGACAGGACAGAGGTGTTACTACTTCCCTGGACAGGACAGAGGTGTTACTACTTCCCTGGACAGGACAGAGGTGTTACTACTTCCCTGGACAGGACAGAGGTGTTACTACTTCCCTGGACAGGACAGAGGTGTTACTACTTCCCTGGACAGGACAGAGGTGTTACTACTTCCCTGGACAGGACAGAGGTGTTACTACTTCCCTGGACAGGACAGAGGTGTTACTACTTCCCTGGACAGGACAGAGGTGTTACTACTTCCCTGGACAGGACAGAGGTGTTACTACTTCCCTGGACAGGACAGAGGTGTTACTACTTCCCTGGACAGGACAGAGGTGTTACTACTTCCCTGGACAGGACAGAGGTGTTACTACTTCCCTGGACAGGACAGAGTTCGTACTACTTCCCTGGACAGGACAGATGTGTAGTTCAGGATTTGACCTGTTTGTCCCAAATAGCAATACAGTCTCCTTTCTGGTTTTCTTTTCATCATGACCACTAAGAGCAACAAGTCTACCAAGACGCTTCCACCAATGTTGTCCTAACAGCATGTCCCCATGACTCTTCCACCATTGTTGTCCTAACAATATGTCCACCATGACTCTTGAACCTGAGCCCTGCCCTGCCCAACACAGATGTCCTGTCCTCCTGTCCCTCTTATTGAACCTGAGCCCTGCCCAACACAGATGTCCTGTCCTCCTGTCCCTCTTATTGAACCTGAGCCCTGCCCAACACCAGAGTCCTTTGATGAGTCAGACAGTGACAGGTAAAGCTGGTTGATTTGTCAGCTCCCTTTCATTTGCCCCTAGTCACACCCAACTCAAAACACAATTCACCAAAGTGTCACAGAGATCATGATAGACCTCTATGGCAGTACAGTAGCTAGCTACAGACTAGAACAACCTTCCTGTCTCTAGTTCAGAACTATATGGCAGTACAGTAGCTAGCTACAGACTAGAACTACCATCTTGTCTCTAGTTCAGAACTATATGGCAGTACAGTAGCTAGCTACAGACTAGAACAACCTTCCTGTCTCTAGTTCAGAACTATATGGCAGTACAGTAGCTAGCTACAGACTAGAACTACCATCTTGTCTCTAGTTCAGAACTATATGGCAGTACAGTAGCTAGCTACAGACTAGAACAACCTTCCTGTCTCTAGTTCAGAACTATATGGCAGAACAGTAGCTAGCTACAGACTAGAGCTACCATCTTGTCTCTAGTTCAGAACTATATGGCAGTACAGTAGCTAGCTACAGACTAGAACAACCTTCCTGTCTCTAGTTCAGAACTATATGGCAGTACAGTAGCTAGCTACAGACTAGAACAACCTTCCTGTCTCTAGTTCAGAACTATATGGCAGTACAGTAGCTAGCTACAGACTAGAACAACCTTCCTGTCTCTAGTTCAGAACTATATGGCAGTACAGTAGCTAGCTACAGACTAGAACAACCTTCCTGTCTCTAGTTCAGAACTATATGGCAGTACAGTAGCTATCTACAGACTAGAACAACCTTCCTGTCTCTAGTTCAGAACTATATGGCAGTACAGTAGCTATCTACAGACTAGAACAACCATCCTGTCTCTAGTTCAGAACTATATGGCAGTACAGTAGCTAGCTACAGACTAGAACAACCTTCCTGTCTCTAGTTCAGAACTATATGGCAGTACAGTAGCTAGCTACAGACTAGAACAACCTTCCTGTCTCTAGTTCAGAACTATATGGCAGTACAGTAGCTAGCTACAGACTAGAACAACCTTCCTGTCTCTAGTTCAGAACTATATGGCAGTACAGTAGCTATCTACAGACTAGAACAACCATCCTGTCTCTAGTTCAGAACTATATGGCAGTACAGTAGCTATCTACAGACTAGAACAACCTTCCTGTCTCTAGTTCAGAACTATATGGCAGTACAGTAGCTAGCTACAGACTAGAACAACCATCCTGTCTCTAGTTCAGAACTATATGGCAGTACAGTAGCTATCTACAGACTAGAACAACCTTCCTGTCTCTAGTTCAGAACTATATGGCAGTACAGTAGCTATCTACAGACTAGAACAACCTTCCTGTCTCTAGTTCAGAACTATATGGCAGTACAGTAGCTAGCTACAGACTAGAACAACCTTCCTGTCTCTAGTTCAGAACTATATGGCAGAACAGTAGCTAGCTACAGACTAGAACAACCTTCCTGTCTCTAGTTCAGAACTGAAGCAGACATGTTTTCCAGCCAAACCCCAGAGGGGTAGATTCTTCATCATAGTTTAAGCACAGCTTATAGGTCTGCACAGTATAATGAGCAGTGCAATTTTCAAGTTGAAGGGACGTCTTTCAAACATCCAACGTCACATTCCAAGCCACTGTCTGGGCCTAGAGCCCAGTTGAACTAGCCTGCAGAAAGACCTCAGAAGTATGGTCATACATTTTTTGATAGTTTGGTAATAGTTATGTGAAATCTATTTTACTACATTAGCAGAAATAAAATGTGTATGTTACTTAGACATTCATCATATAATCTTCCCCCAATATGTGTTAATAATATAGTTCCACAAGACCCAACCATCCATCAATCAACGAACACAAAACATTATGCTGCTACGGTGTTACACTGGTATGATTATGACAGCGTTTGGGACCTCATGTTCATGCAGGTTGCTGGAACAGCTGTGGATCCAGGAAAGGACACAGATCTTTTGAAGCCCTATGAAACAAAAGTTGGCTGAAACAACAGAGTTGATATTATAATTACAGCATGAGATAGAAGCTACCCTCAATACATCAACTTTCCACTGCCTTTCCACTCAGAAACATCCTGTAAGGAACAAGACCACAGCTCCAATACAACCAATCATTTCCAAGACACCTACTGTAACATGGACAGGGATGCCACATCTATTCTATGTGGAAATGTGGAAATGTTGCTAAAAAGAATTTTCATGGAATTTCTGAAACCCCTGATGATATGAATTGTCTGTAAGCCCATACAAAAGACACAGCGTTCCAACAGAGTTGACCTCTATGTGAGTCAGCGGGGTTGAAGGACACTGTGTTCACTGCCACCCTGGCATGGTCAACAAGAGAAGGAAACAAAGACAGATGAAGTCAGGAGCCACAAGATGAACTGGCATCTGTTTCCCTGGAAAGACTGGCCTGGCCAACCCTCAACCCTCCCTGGAGAAGGGAAAGTCTGAGCACACCATCAATCACCAGCCTGGAGGGCACAAACAATGCTGCACACGCACACACCACATACACACAGAGAGAGAGAGAGAGAGAGAGAGAGCAAGAGCGAGACAGACAGACAGAGACAGACAGACAGACAGACAGACAGACAGACAGACAGACAGACAGACAGACAGACAGACAGACAGACAGACAGACAGACAGACAGACAGACAGACAGACAGACAGACAGACAGACTTGGCTTTACTTAAACTCTTTAACATCATCCTCACCTCTGGCATCTTCCCCAATATTTGGAACCAGGGACTGATAACCTCAATCCACAAAGTGAAGACAAATTTAACCCCAATAACTACCGTGGGATATGCGTCAACAGCAACCTTGGGAAAATCCTCTGCATTATCATTAACACCAGACTTGTACATTTCTTCAGTGAAAGGAAATGTAAATTTCCTCTACTGAGCCAATGTCAAATTGGCTTTTTACCAAATGACCATACGACATACCACGTATTCACCCTGCACATCCTAATTGACAAACAAACAAAACAAAACAAAACAAAGGCAAAGTCTTCTCATGCTTTGTTGACTTCAAAAAAGCTTTTGACTCAATTTGGCATGAGGGTCTGCTATACATATTGATGGAAAGTGGTGTTGGGGGAAAAACATACGACATTATAAAATCCATGTACACAAAATTGGCACAAAACACACACATTTCTTTCCACAGGGCCGGGGGGTGAGACAGGGATGCAGCTTAAGCCCCACCATCTTCAACATATATATCAAAGAATTGGCGAGGGCACTAGAACAGTCTGCAGCACCCAGCCTCACCCTACTAAAATCTGAAGTCAAATGTCTACTGTTTGCTGATGATCTGGTGCTTCTGTCCCCAACCAAGGAGGGCCTACAGCAGCACCTAGATCTTCTGCACAGATTCTGCCAGATCTGGGCCCTGACAGTAACTCTCAGTAAGACAAAAATAATGGTGTAACAAAAAAGGTCCAGTTGCCAGAACCACAAATACAAATTCCATCTAGACACCGTTGCCCTAGAGCACACAAAAAACGATACATACCTTGGCCTAAACATCAGCACCACAGGTAACTTCCACAAAGCTGTGAACGATCTGAGAGACAAGGCAAGAAGGGCATTCTATGCCAACAAAAGGAACATAAAATTTGACATACCAATTAGAATCTGGCAAAAAATACTTGATTCAGTAATAGAACCCATTGCCCTTTATGTTTGTGAGGTCTGGGGTCCGCTAAACCAACCAATAATTAATCAAATGGGACAAACACCAAATTGAGACAACGCATGCAGAATTCTGCAAAAATATGCTCTGTGTACAACATAAAACACAAAATAATGCATGCAGAGCAGAATTAGGCCAATACCGGCTAATTATCAATATCCAGAAAATAGCTTTTAAATTCTACAACCACCTAAAAGGAAGCGATTCCCAAACCTTCCATAACAAAGCCATCACCTACAGAGAGATGAACCTGGAGAAGAGCCTCCTAAGCAAGCTGGTCCTGGGGCTCTGTTCACAAACACAAACAGACCCCACAGAGCCCCAGGTCAGCAACACAATTAGACCCAACCAAATCATGAGAAAACAAAAAGATCATTACTTGACACATTGGAAAGAATTAACAAAAAACAGAGAAAACTAGAATGCTATTTGGCCCTAAACAGAGAACACCTGATCACTGTGACTGACCCAAAATTAAGGAAAGCTTTGACTATGTACAGATTCAGTGAGCATAGCCTTGCTATTGAGAAAGGTCGCCGTAGGCAGACCTAGCTCTCAAGAGAAGACAGGCTATGTGCACATTGGCCACAAAATGAGGTGGAAACTGAGCTTTCTATTCCAATGCAACTATTGAATGTGCTATTGGTGTTGGTGTTGGAAGATTGTCTTTGCGATTTTAGCTATTCATAGTTCCGGACAAGCCTAGACATACATTACCATTAGCACAACCACCACAGTTCATTCCTCCCTTGAGTGATGGATCAAATATCACTATACCTGATTATGCCCAGAACAGTCCACAGCATAGGTGTCATAGAAACCGAAATGTTTTCCTTATATGGTCTACAATGGGTATGCCATCAAGAGTAGCTGTAATGAACTAATGTTCAATAGGGTTTAAAATAAAATCTATAATCCCCTAAAGCGCAGATGTAAAATGTTTTTATTCACAAAATGTAACATAGTAGGCTGTTATTTTATGTTGTAATTACCAACTAGAGATGCAATAGTATTCACTTACAAAGTCACTTGCAGTTAAAGTCTCAAAAGGCTTAACTTTTGCCTGTACATTTCGAAGAAATTGCGAAAATGTATCCGACATATTTACCTGTCCTTTGAGTTTCTGTCCGTGTGACAACCAGCAGAAGTACGCAGGTATGCAGACCCAACGACCACCTGTCAACACAAGGCATGCTTTTCCGCTTATTTGCGTAAAATAAGTCCTTCTGTTTGGTAGGCAAAAAGCTAAAAGGTTCATGCACATTTGGGCATCTCTGTCTCCGTCCTAGAACAGTGTCGTTGGAATTAATGGCAGGTACGCTACGCAGCCTTTGCACAGTTCCAAGGTGAGTTCTCTGCCTGCGCACGGAACCTTGAGTACCGAAACAGAATTGACAGTATAATCTACAGTAAAACGTTAGTTCGCGGGCGCTATGGACAAAACCTAAATTTATCCACGGGATTTTCCCCTGGGTCCTAAGCGTCCTACGATTTGGTAGATTCATCCAAACCTCCGTGACTGACAGGTCCAATCTAAAATACATAATGTACACACTGACATTTGGCGCCTTTTATGACTTCATGATATCCACATACTTTTCAAAATCAGGTAAGCTAACCTGGGGCACATTCAAACAATTATTTACACAATATGCAAGTTCTTCAATTAGCTTTCTGTACACCAAGACTCATTTGACTAAACCTAATCAAAGGCTGCAGGAAAACTGTATTATCAGCATTTAGTTGGCTTATACATGTCCCCATGTTGAGACATGATGGCATATAACACATGCCCCTAAACCCTGCATTCCACCCAGAGAGAAAGGAAAAGCTGCTTAGCTGACAGACAGTGAGTGTACAGTGTGCAGTGTGTAGTGAGTCTGTCCCTCTAGCATTAAATCAACCCACCCATACTGTTAAAGCCTACATGTGGAAACCAATATTCTCTAATGAAGACATACAGTGCTTTCAGAAAGTATTCAGACCCCTTTACTTTTTCAACATTTTGCTATGTTACAGCCCACCATTGTAAAATAAGAATTTGATCTTAACTGACTTGCCTACTTAAATAAGGTTAAATAAAAAATAAACCCATAATAACAAAGTGAACACAGGTTATTATACATTTTAGCAAATTTATAAAAAATTCAAAACAGAAATACCTTATTTACATAAGTATTCAGACCCTTTGCTATGAGACTCAGGTGCATCCTGTTTCCATTGATCATCATTGAGATGTTTCTACAACTTGATTGGAGTCCACCTGTGGTAAATTCAAATGATTGGACAGGATTTGGAAAGGCAAACACCTGTCTATATACGGTCCCACAGTTGACAGTGCATGTCAGAGAAAAAACCAAGCCATGAGGTCGAAGGAATTGTCCGTAGAGCTCCGAGACAGGATTGTGTCAGATCTGGGGTAGGGTACCAAAACATTTCTGCAGCATTGAAGAACACAGTGGAAGACAGTGGCCTCCATCATTCTCAAATGGAAGAAGCTTGGAACCATCAAGACTCTGCCTAGAGCAGAACTGAACAATCGGGGGAGAAGGGCCTTGGTCGGTGAGGTGACCAAGAACCCGATGGTCACTCTTACAGAGCTCTAGAGTTTCTCTGTGGAGATGGGAGAACCTTCCAGAAGGACAACCATCTCTGCAGCACTCCCCCAATCAGGCCTTTATGATAGAGTGGCAGCCCACTTATGACAGCCCACTTGGAGTTTGCCAAAAAGCATCTAAAGGACTCTCAGACCATGAGAAACAAGATTCTCTGGTCTGATGAAACCAAGATAAAACTCTTTGGCCTAAAAGCCAAGCGTCATGTCTGGAGGAAACCTGGCACATTCCCTACGGTGAAGCATGGTGGTGGCAGCATCATGCTGTGGGGGATGTTTTTCAGCGGCATGGACTGGGAGACTAGTCAGGATTGAGGGAAAGATGAACGGAGCAAAGTACAGAGTGATCCTTGATGAAAACCTGCTCCAGAGCGCTCAGGACCTCAGACTGGGGGCGAAGGTTCACCTTCCAACAGGGCAACAACCCTAAGCACACAGCCAAGACAACGCAGGAGGGGCTTCAGGACAAGTCTCAGAATGTCCTTGAGTGGCCCAGCAAGAGCCTGAACCTGATCGAACATCTCTGGAGAGACCTGAAAATAGCTGTGCAGCAACGCTCCTCATCCAACCTGATAGAGCTTGAAAGGATCTGCAGAGAGGAATGGGAGAAACTCCCCAAATACAGGTGTGCCAAGCTTGTAGTGCCATACGAAAGAAGACTCGAGGCTGTAATCACTGCCAAAGGTGCATCAACAAAGTACTGAGTAAAGGGTCTGAATACTTATGTAAATAATATTTCCGGTTTTATTTTTTATAAATTAGCAAACATTTCTTAAAACCTGTCTTACTTTGTCATTATGGGGTATTGTGTGTAGATTGATGAGGGGGAAAAAACTATTTAATCGATTTTAGAATAAGGCTGTAACATAACAAAATGTGGAAAAAGTCAAGAGGTCTGAATACTTTCCGAAGGCACTGTATGGCCAGTTGAATTGCTCCTCAAGAGGGAGTTCCCAATCCCTAAAGAGTGGCATTGATTGATGTGGTTCAAGCAAATTTTAAATATGGTTCATGTTATGTCAACGGACATCATATGCCCATGTTATTAATTGTACATTATGTAGTTTGTATGCAGGTTGCGTAGTTCAGCCTTGCACTGCTAGCTACAGTACTATGTGTGGTGTGGTCAGATCTGCTGACCAATAGATCAGTGATGGCGTTTCTTCGTCAGTAGAGGGCAATCCTACCCTTGGCTTGGCTTGAGCTGCTAGAATAGAATATAATAGAATGGAGTAGAATATAATGGAAAAGAATAGAATGGAATGGAATATAATAGAATGGATTGGAATGGAATAGAATAAAATTGGATAGAATTTAATAGGATATAATAGGATTGAAGACAATAGAATAGGATAGAATAGAATGGAATAGAATACAATAGAATTGAATGGAATATAATGGAATAGAATACAATAGAAGGGAATGGAATATAATACAATAGAATGGAATGGAATAGAATACAATAGAATGGAATGGAATAGAATACAATATAATGGAATGGAATAGAATGGAATAGAATACAATAGAATGGAATAGAATACAATAGAATGGAATGGAATAGAATGGAATAGAATACAATAGAATGGAATAGAATACAATAGAATGGAATAGAATACAATAGAATGGAATAGAATAGAATAGAATACAATAGAATAGAATAGAATACAATAGAATGGAATAGAATGGAATAGAATACAATAGAATGGAATAGAATACAATAGAATGGAATAGAATACAATAGAATGGAATAGAATACAATAGAATGGAATAGAATAGAATGGAATAGTTATCTTATCCCAAAGGGAAGTGCAGGAAACAAGACACATAACTGACAGCCATAATGACTCTCACTCTCCTCTCAGGAGGAGGGTCAACACAGTCACGGTTGTTAACAAGTCAGGTATTTCGAAACGCAGCCAATTTTCCTCGCCTGTCATTTAGTTCAGTAAGCCAACGAAACTCACACAAAATGTCAAGGTCATCATGTAATCTTAGAGTGCTGCCAGAACATGCCTGACGTTTCTGAGAGGTGAACCATGTACAATGAGTTTTTAAATGACTAGTCTACTCCTGTGTTAGGTTAGATAGCTTGCACGTCTGAAACTCTGAGTCTCCGGGTACCTCATTTCGACCTCAATCTTGTCCACACACGTAGACAGGCAGGTCCACTCGTCTTTCAGAGAGATTTCACCACGCTGCTCAGCTATGTAGCCTGGAGGTGTGTATCTAGGCGTTGTGTTTCTAGGGCCTTCATTTCAGAGCCAGACTCCATCCATCTTCCTCCAAAACTTGGGCAGTCAAAGCACAGGAAGTGACATTTTCAAGGTGCCACTTAATCTGTGACTGCATATGAACGTTATTAGTATAACGTATAATATATATATTTTTTTATCCAGTAGGATAAACATTCCAAACAGCCTACCCGACCGCTCGGAGGCGTCCACATGGTCCTAAAGCACATCGTTGCCTCGTTTTGTATCACATTCCAATGATAAAACTGGGGGGGACAAAAATGCAATTTCAGAATGTGTGTGGCGGGACATGTCCCGAGTGAAAGGCATTTTATTTTACAATCAAATAAGGGGTCTATATGCTTTGACTCTGTTAACTCAATCAAGAACTACCAAAGGAATTTTGAACAAGAGGCTAACAGAAAGGAAAACCTGATCTGGACATGTCTTTTATTTCAAACATTGCACAGATAAGGACAGCAGTTCTATAACTCTCTCACTACAGGGAAGTGAGGAGACCCTCTCTGTGCTTCTGCCAGAAGTATAGCCATAGTATCTCTTTCTGACAAGTGTAGTTAGAATGAGGCTGCCAGTGGGGATAGAGTGTTTAGCACACCTGTCCAACTCTGCCTAGAAAAATAGTCATGATAAAACATTGAATTATAAAATTATATTTTTTGCCATTTGCTAGCAAGAAAAGTTTAATAGTATCATATAGTTGTTTCGTGTCCGGTACGATTGTATCATTATTTAAGCGGCGCACATTGTGTGCAAAGGTGATACGTTGTATAATTTCACCTCACCTATGAGAGTAAAGAGAAAATTCAGCAACTCTCGGAGAACACTGGATGTTGATAAAATAGTTTCTTTGTTGTCAAACATAAAACCTACGGGTTTCAGACCTAACCTTCATCAAGGTTGACTCTCTTTGGTTTTTACAGAAGAAAATGAAGGTGAGGTTTTTATATATTTCAAAATTGCCTCCGGTGAGTTCAGGGACCAATCACAATGGGGATACAAAACCTGAGGTGATTGGTAATCACATCACGGGAGGCCATTTTTAAATATCTACAGGCCTCCTTCATGTCAATCAATCAATCAAAGCCCCTTTTACATCAGCCGATGTCACAAAGTGCTATACAGAAACCCAGCCTAAAACCCCAAAAAGCAAGCAATGCAGATGTAGAAGCACGGTGGCTAGGAAAAACTCCCTAGAAAGGCAGGAACCTAGGAAGAAACCTAGAGAGGAATCAGGCTCTGAGGGGTGGCCAGTCCTCTTCTGGCTGTGCCGGGTGGAGATTATAACAGTACATGGCCAAGATGTTCAAATGTACATAGATGACCAGCAGGGTCAAATAATAATAATCACAGTGGTTGTAGAGAGTGCAACAGGTCAGCACCTCAGGAGTAAATGTCAGTTGGATTTTCATAGCCGAGCATTCAGAGTTAGCAGGTGCGGTAGAGAGAGAGAGTCAAAAACAGCGGGACATGGTAGCACGTCCGGTGAACAGGTCAGGGTTCCATAGCCACAGGCAGAACAGTTGAAACTGGAGCAGCAGCACGACCAGGTGGACTGGGGACAGCAAGGAGTCATCAGGCCAGGTAGTCCTGAGGCATGGTCCCAGGGCTCAGGTCCTCTGGGAGGGGAGGGAGAGGGAGAGTGAGAGAATTAGAGGTAACGTTAGCATACTTAAATTCACACATTATCTCTAAACAAAGAGGGAAGGGCCAAAACAAGTTTTTACATTAAAAATAAAAATAAGCACTTTTCTCAACATCCATTGTCCTCCGAAAGTTGCTGAATTTCCTCTTCACTTATGTTTGACCCTCATTTCATGCACCTTGGTTGGAGAGCGAGGTAGCTGCAGCAGTGGTCTCTTTGCATCTATGACAACCATGAGCACTGGCAAGGCTGATTAGGCATCGTTAGGCCTACCACAGTCTCTAATGCTGCAATCATAACCAAGTGGGAAGGTGGTAATTACCAGTTGTGAAGTCGTAAATATTAGTTGGATGCATTCACCTGCTTTGAACTCGCTGAGAAATGGCGATTTGCTAATGGCCAACAAGCTGCATCAATCATAAACTAAAAGTATAGCTATCATGCTTGTAAACAAATTGTAGTGTTCAAAAACCATATTAATAGATTGCTATTTATAAATAATGTTTTGTTGTTGCATTTAACTGTCGAAAATACTGTTATTGAGGTAATTTCTTTAGTAGGTGACGTCAGAGTTCAGCATGTGGGAGAAGTCAGAGCTCAGAGATGATAGATCAGTTTACCACTAGTATTTAAAGATGCACTTTGCAGAAATCGCTCTGCCATTTCCTGGTTGCTAAAATTCTAATAATTAGCTAAACTTTTGTTTATGTGACAAACAATCAAGTATAGTGTAGAGAATCATTGTACCATCTAAACCTCTGTGAAATATATTTTCCATAACCCTAAATATTGTATTTTCAGCTGTTTGAAGCTTGTGTACAAAACAAAAAGTAAAAGACACAACAACGAAAATGAAGAATGGGAGCATAGAAATAGGGCACATAGAACATATTCAATGAAAATGACAGATCTATAACACACATTTCTATGTGCATTTGGTCGGGTTGCCCAAAAAGTTACATATTGCAGTTTTAACTACCAGTTGGATTTTTTCCAGTCTTATGTGGTAAATACCACCTTCCCACTTGGTTATGAATGCAGAATGAGTACCACATACTAGAGAACAACATCTTTGCGAAAGTTATGGTTGCACCTGTAAATGCAGAAAACCACTTGTCTCTAGCGGCAGCCTTGCCCCAGATCTGTTTGTGCTCTTGCCTACTCCATTGCTGTCAAGCCAAACAAACTCAGATAATTCATGGCCAAATGGTAGATCTTCATTATTTGAAATCAATCTCTTTTTCTCTTTTTTTTGCTCCTAACTTTTTAAAGTTTAGAGCACTATTCAGTGCTCCCGATTTAAGAAAGTTAATTTACATCCCTGACTGCTGTTGATTTTGGATGGAGGGGATCATGACTGACCTGTGAAGAGATGAACCTTCATACTGCTGTTTGATATTGAAATAGAATCTCAGAACAGAATCTAACACTATGCTTTTCATTCCTATGACTGTCCTCTTACCCAGCAGCTGGTTAGAGATGACTGCATGAGGGAGAATGTCAGAGGGACCAGCCCCCTTACATGGACAGGTGGGTCATTGTTTTAACAAACAAGCAAAATCATATAAACTATGGTTTCTCCTTTTGTCAGATAGATATTTCCTACATGCAACAATGATAGGTAAAAATAAACATTCTTTATCTCATATCTCCATATCCATATCCCACATTATATCATATCCCACATTATATCATATCCCATATTATATCATATCCCACATTATATCCATATACCACATTATTGTCACGTTCTGACCATAGTTCTTTTGTGTTTTCCTTGTTTTAGTGTTGGTCAGGACGTGAGCTGAGTGGGCATTCTATGTTGTGTGTCTTATTTTCCCGTTTCTATGTTTGGCCTGATATGGTTCTCAATCAGAGGCAGGTGTTAGTCATTGTCTCTGATTGGGAACCATATTTAGGTAGCCTGTTTTGTGTTGGGTTTTTGTGGGTGGTTGTCTTCTGTCTTTGTGTCTTTGCACCAGATAGGACTGTTTCGGTTTTTCACATTTGTTGTTTTCGTATTTTGTAGTGTTCACGTTTATTGTCTTAATTAAAGTCATGATGAACACTAACCACGCTGCGCTTTGGTCCGATCCCTGCTACACCTCCTCTTCAGACGAAGAGGAGGAAATCTGCCGTTACAGAACCACCCACCAAAATAGGACCAAGCAGCGTGGCAACGGGCAGGAGCAGGAGAGGCAGCGATGTCAGGAAAAATGGACTTGGGAGGACGAGTTAGACGGAAAAGGAACCTGGGCAGAGCCAGGGGAATATCGCCGCCCCAAGGCAGAGCTGGAGGCAGCGAAAGCAGAGAGGTGGCATTTTGAGGAGCTAGCTCGGCAGCAGAATCTGGATTATACCACTTGGGAGGAGATAGACAGTTGGTCGATCGATCCAGAGAGTGCCGGAGCCCGCCTGGGATTCGCTGGAGCAGTGCGAGGAGGGATACCGGCGAATGAGGTTAGCACGACGGCGCGGTAGGAAGCACGAGAGGCAGCCCCAAAAATTTCTTGGGAGGGGGCACAAGGGGAGTGTGGCGAAGTCAGGTAGGAGACCTGCGCCAACTTCCTGTGCTTACCGTGGAGAGCGAGAGTACGGGCAGACACCGTGTTATGCGGAAGAGCGCACGGTGTCTCCTGTACATGTGCATAGCCCGGTGCGGTACATCCCAGCTCCTCGTATCGGCCGGGCTAGAGTGGGCATCGAGCCAGGTGCCATGAAGCCGGCTCAACGCATCTGGTCTCCAGTACGTCTCCTCGGGCCGGTGTACATGGCACCAGCCTTACGCATGGTGTCCCCGGTTAGCCAGCACAGCCCAGTGCGGGCTATTCCACCTCGCCGCACTGGCCTGGCTACGGGGAGCATTCAACCAGGTAGGGTTGGGCAGGCTCGGTGCTCAAGAGCTCCTGTGCGCCTTCACGGTCCGGTCTATCCGGTGCCACCTCCTCGCACCAGCCCAGTACCACCAGTGCCAACACCACGCACCAGGCTTCCTGTGCGTCTCCAGAGCCCTGTACGCACTGTTCCTTCTCCCCGCACTCGCCCTGAGGTGCGTGCCCTCAGCCCGGTACCACCAGTGCCGGTACCACGCACCAGGCTTATAGTGCGCCTCGAGAGTCCAGTGTGCCCTGTTCCTGCTCCCCGCACTCGCCCAGTGGTGCGTGTCTCCAGTCCGGTACCACCAGTTCCGGCACCACACACCAAGCCTCCTGTGCGTCTCCAGAGCCCTGTACACCCTGTTCCTGCTCCCCGCACTCGCCCAGTGGTGCGTGTTCCCAGCCCGGTACCACCAGTTCCGGCACCACGCACCAGGCCTACTGTGCGCCTCAGCAGGCTAGAGTCTGCCGTCTGCCCAGCGCCGTCTGAGCTGCCCGTCTGCCCAGCGCCGCCTGCGCTGCCCGTCTGCCCAGAACCGTTTGAGCTGCCCGTCTGCCCAGCGCCGTCTGAGCTGCCCGTCTGCCCAGCGCCGTCTGAGCTGCCCGTCTGCCCAGCGCCGTCTGAGCTGCCCGTCTGCCCAGCGCCGTCTGAGCTGCCCGTCTGCCCAGCGCCGTCTGAGCTGCCCGTCTGCCCAGCGCCGTCTGAGCTGCCCGTCTGCCCAGCGCCATCTGAGCTGCCCGTCTGCCCAGCGCCATCTGAGCTGCCTGTCTGCCCAGCGCCATCTGAGCCGCCCGTCTGCCCAGCGCCATCTGAGCCGCCCGTCTGTCCTGAGCCGCCAGAGCCGTCCGTCAGTCAGGAGCCGCTGGCCGTGTTGCCCAACAGAGTCCTTTGTCCTTTGAAGAGTGTCTCTGGTGGTGAACGGGATACGTTGTAGTGTTGTCGTTGTGTGGTAGACGGGATACTCTGTCTGTCCTCTCCTATCCCACGTTTACAGCGGCCGCTGCTAACTCAACGGCTAGGAGGTATCACTTCTGTAGCGAATAAGAGTTCAAAGTTCATACCATTCGCAACCAAAGCTCACGCTGAGGTTGGCTTCGTTCTGTAGTTATTATCTGAATCCTTCTGACATCGGACCGTCGTTCTAATGTACCCGGAACAGAAGGTTGCATTTTCGTCAAGGGCTTATATAGTGGAGGGAGAGAAGGGTGTGTTTCATAGTTTATAACCCATGTCTCTTCACAGGGGCGGGCCACTGATTGAGCAGAGCTCTAATCTTATGAAAACCCAATTCTCTCATTTGGAAGCTAAAATTACATTTAATCTTTTCACAAATAGTTTCATTTAAATTGCATTTAAATTGCACAACAATTCCATGTGAAACTGATAACTATAATGTGTAGACTTTCCCAGATACAGTTTATGTCATCCTGTCATCAGTCATAATGTCTCAGATGACAACCGAACTGACATCATATTCATTAAGTACCAATGCATATTTTCAACTGGTTATATTACCGAAATATGGTTCCTTTCCCTCCACTTGTTTGATGTTCCCAGACTCTCTATGTTTAACAAAGGCTATTCATGAGTCCCTCAGTAGAGTCAGAGAGAGAGGGAAGGGAGAAAGGTATTTATGGGGGGGGGGGGGGGGGGTCATAAACCTTACCCACAGGCCAACGTCATGACACCACATTATATCATATACTACATTATATCATATCCCACATTATATGATATTCCACATTATATCATATACCACATTATATCATATCCCACATAATATCATATCCCACATTATATCATATCCCACATTATATCATATACAACATTATATCATATCCCACATTATATCATATCCCACATTATATCATATACAACATTATATCATATCCCACATTATATCATATCCCACATTATATCATATACAACATTATATCATATCCCACATTATATCATATCCCACATTATATCATATACAACATTATATCATATCCCACATTATATCATATCCCACATGATATCATATACAACATTATATCATATACAACATTATATCATATCCCACATTATATCATATCCCACATTATATCATATCCCACATTATATCATATACAACATTATATCATATCCCACATTATATCATATACCACATTATATCATATCCCACATTATATCATATACAACATTATATCATATCCCACATTATATCATATACCACATTGTAGATATCACTAAGATATAGAACCAAGATCTAGGCCAACCTTTAAAGACCCCTAAAGACAGACATCAGGGAATAGCTGGATGATGATGATGGTGGATCCATTTAGACCCAATAGGGTCAACGTGGAGAGGGTTGTCAAGTGTGTCACTCAACAATCGTCATCCTAATGAAATGAGTGGATCCTGAAGCTACAGCATGTGACCTTCCGGGGGTCATCTTCCTCTGATGACGAGTGTTTGTGAATTGGCTGTGGTGGACATTCCGCTATGGTCTGAGAATGTGGTGGTTATATGTCAACGCTGTAGTCAAACTGTTGTAATGGGCCCAGTCACTCACCATACAAGCTGTAGTCAAACTGTTGTAATGGGCCCAGTCACTCACCATACAAGCTGTAGTCAAACTGTTGTAATGGGCCCAGTCACTCACCATACAAGCTGTAGTCAAACTGTTGTAATGGGCCCAGTCACTCACCATACAAGCTGTAGTCAAACTGTTGTAATGGGCCCAGTCACTCACCATACAAGCTGTAGTCAAACTGTTGTAATGGGCCCAGTCACTCACCATACAAGCTGTAGTCAAACTGTTGTAATGGGCCCAGTCACTCACCATACAAGCTGTAGTCAAACTGTTGTAATGGGCCCAGTCACTCACCATACAAGCTGTAGTCAAACTGTTGTAATGGGCCCAGTCACTCACCATACAAGCTGTAGTCAAACTGTTGTAATGGGCCCAGTCACTCACCATACAAGCTGTAGTCAAACTGTTGTAATGGGCCCAGTCACTCACCATACAAGCTGTAGTCAAACTGTTGTAATGGGCCCAGTCACTCACCATACAAGCTGTAGTCAAACTGTTGTAATGGGCCCAGTCACTCACCATACAAGCTGTAGTCAAACTGTTGTAATGGGCCCAGTCACTCACCATACAAGCTGTAGTCAAACTGTTGTAATGGGCCCAGTCACTCACCATACAAGCTGTAGTCAAACTGTTGTAATGGGCCCAGTCACTCACCATACAAGCTGTAGTCAAACTGTTGTAATGGGCCCAGTCACTCACCATACAAGCTGTAGTCAAACTGTTGTAATGGGCCCAGTCACTCACCATACAAGCTGTAGTCAAACTGTTGTAATGGGCCCAGTCACTCACCATACAAGCTGTAGTCAAACTGTTGTAATGGGCCCAGTCACTCACCATACAAGCTGTAGTCAAACTGTTGTAATGGGCCCAGTCACTCACCATACAAGCTGTAGTCAAACTGTTGTAATGGGCCCAGTCACTCACCATACAAGCTGTAGTCAAACTGTTGTAATGGGCCCAGTCACTCACCATACAAGCTGTAGTCAAACTGTTGTAATGGGCCCAGTCACTCACCATACAAGCTGTAGTCAAACTGTTGTAATGGGCCCAGTCACTCACCATACAAGCTGTAGTCAAACTGTTGTAATGGGCCCAGTCACTCACCATACAAGCTGTAGTCAAACTGTTGTAATGGGCCCAGTCACTCACCATACAAGCTGTAGTCAAACTGTTGTAATGGGCCCAGTCACTCACCATACAAGCTGTAGTCAAACTGTTGTAATGGGCCCAGTCACTCACCATACAAGCTGTAGTCAAACTGTTGTAATGGGCCCAGTCACTCACCATACAAGCTGTAGTCAAACTGTTGTAATGGGCCCAGTCACTCGCCATACAAGCTGTAGTCAAACTGTTGTAATGGGCCCAGTCACTCACCATACAAGCTGTAGTCAAACTGTTGTAATGGGCCCAGTCACTCACCATACAAGCTGTAGTCAAACTGTTGTAATGGGCCCAGTCACTCACCATACAAGCTGTAGTCAAACTGTTGTAATGGGCCCAGTCACTCACCATACAAGCTGTAGTCAAACTGTTGTAATGGGCCCAGTCACTCACCATACAAGCTGTAGTCAAACTGTTGTAATGGGCCCAGTCACTCACCATACAAGCTGTAGTCAAACTGTTGTAATGGGCCCAGTCACTCACCATACAAGCTGTAGTCAAACTGTTGTAATGGGCCCAGTCACTCACCATACAAGCTGTAGTCAAACTGTTGTAATGGGCCCAGTCACTCACCATACAAGCTGTAGTCAAACTGTTGTAATGGGCCCAGTCACTCACCATACAAGCTGTAGTCAAACTGTTGTAATGGGCCCAGTCACTCACCATACAAGCTGTAGTCAAACTGTTGTAATGGGCCCAGTCACTCACCATACAAGCTGTAGTCAAACTGTTGTAATGGGCCCAGTCACTCACCATACAAGCTGTAGTCAAACTGTTGTAATGGGCCCAGTCACTCACCATACAAGCTGTAGTCAAACTGTTGTAATGGGCCCAGTCACTCACCATACAAGCTGTAGTCAAACTGTTGTAATGGGCCCAGTCACTCACCATACAAGCTGTAGTCAAACTGTTGTAATGGGCCCAGTCACTCACCATACAAGCTGTAGTCAAACTGTTGTAATGGGCCCAGTCACTCACCATACAAGCTGTAGTCAAACTGTTGTAATGGGCCCAGTCACTCACCATACAAGCTGTAGTCAAACTGTTGTAATGGGCCCAGTCACTCACCATACAAGCTGTAGTCAAACTGTTGTAATGGGCCCAGTCACTCACCATACAAGCTGTAGTCAAACTGTTGTAATGGGCCCAGTCACTCACCATACAAGCTGTAGTCAAACTGTTGTAATGGGCCCAGTCACTCACCATACAAGCTGTAGTCAAACTGTTGTAATGGGCCCAGTCACTCACCATACAAGCTGTAGTCAAACTGTTGTAATGGGCCCAGTCACTCACCATACAAGCTGTAGTCAAACTGTTGTAATGGGCCCAGTCACTCACCATACAAGCTGTAGTCAAACTGTTGTAATGGGCCCAGTCACTCACCATACAAGCTGTAGTCAAACTGTTGTAATGGGCCCAGTCACTCACCATACAAGCTGTAGTCAAACTGTTGTAATGGGCCCAGTCACTCACCATACAAGCTGTAGTCAAACTGTTGTAATGGGCCCAGTCACTCACCGTACAAGCTGTAGTCAAACTGTTGTAATGGGCCCAGTCACTCACCATACAAGCTGTAGTCAAACTGTTGTAATGGGCCCAGTCACTCACCGTACAAGCTGTAGTCAAACTGTTGTAATGGGCCCAGTCACTCACCATACAAGCTGTAGTCAAACTGTTGTAATGGGCCCAGTCACTCACCATACAAGCTGTAGTCAAACTGTTGTAATGGGCCCAGTCACTCACCATACAAGCTGTAGTCAAACTGTTGTAATGGGCCCAGTCACTCACCATACAAGCTGTAGTCAAACTGTTGTAATGGGCCCAGTCACTCACCATACAAGCTGTAGTCAAACTGTTGTAATGGGCCCAGTCACTCACCATACAAGCTGTAGTCAAACTGTTATAATGGGCCCAGTCACTCACCATACAAGTTGTAGTCAAACTGTTGTAATGGGCCCAGTCACTCACCATACAAGCTGTAGTCAAACTGTTGTAATGGGCCCAGTCACTCACCATACAAGTTGTAGTCAAACTGTTGTAATGGGCCCAGTCACTCACCATACAAGCTGTAGTCAAACTGTTGTAATGGGCCCAGTCACTCACCATACAAGTTGTAGTCAAACTGTTGTAATGGGCCCAGTCACTCACCATACAAGCTGTAGTCAAACTGTTGTAATGGGCCCAGTCACTCACCATACAAGCTGTAGTCAAACTGTTGTAATGGGCCCAGTCACTCACCATACAAGCTGTAGTCAAACTGTTGTAATGGGCCCAGTCACTCACCATACAAGCTGTAGTCAAACTGTTGTAATGGGCCCAGTCACTCACCATACAAGCTGTAGTCAAACTGTTGTAATGGGCCCAGTCACTCACCATACAAGCTGTAGTCAAACTGTTGTAATGGGCCCAGTCACTCACCATACAAGCTGTAGTCAAACTGTTGTAATGGGCCCAGTCACTCACCATACAAGCTGTAGTCAAACTGTTGTAATGGGCCCAGTCACTCACCATACAAGTTGTAGTCAAACTGTTGTAATGGGCCCAGTCACTCACCATACAAGCTGTAGTCAAACTGTTGTAATGGGCCCAGTCACTCACCATACAAGCTGTAGTCAAACTGTTGTAATGGGCCCAGTCACTCACCATACAAGTTGTAGTCAAACTGTTGTAATGGGCCCAGTCACTCACCATACAAGCTGTAGTCAAACTGTTGTAATGGGCCCAGTCACTCACCATACAAGTTGTAGTCAAACTGTTGTAATGGGCCCAGTCACTCACCATACAAGCTGTAGTCAAACTGTTGTAATGGGCCCAGTCACTCACCATACAAGTTGTAGTCAAACTGTTGTAATGGGCCCAGTCACTCACCATACAAGTTGTAGTCAAACTGTTGTAATGGGCCCAGTCACTCACCATACAAGCTGTAGTCAAACTGTTGTAATGGGCCCAGTCACTCACCATACAAGCTGTAGTCAAACTGTTGTAATGGGCCCAGTCACTCACCATACAAGTTGTAGTCAAACTGTTGTAATGGGCCCAGTCACTCACCATACAAGTTGTAGTCAAACTGTTGTAATGGGCCCAGTCACTCACCATACAAGTTGTAGTCAAACTGTTGTAATGGGCCCAGTCACTCACCATACAAGCTGTAGTCAAACTGTTGTAATGGGCCCAGTCACTCACCATACAAGCTGTAGTCAAACTGTTGTAATGGGCCCAGTCACTCACCATACAAGCTGTAGTCAAACTGTTGTAATGGGCCCAGTCACTCACCATACAAGCTGTAGTCAAACTGTTGTAATGGGCCCAGTCACTCACCATACAAGCTGTAGTCAAACTGTTATAATGGGCCCAGTCACTCACCATACAAGCTGTAGTCAAACTGTTGTAATGGGCCTAGTCACTCACCATACAAGCTGTAGTCAAACTGTTGTAATGGGCCCAGTCACTCACCATACAAGCTGTAGTCAAACTGTTGTAATGGGCCCAGTCACTCACCATACAAGTTGTAGTCAAACTGTTGTAATGGGCCCAGTCACTCACCATACAAGCTGTAGTCAAACTGTTGTAATGGGCCCAGTCACTCACCATACAAGCTGTAGTCAAACTGTTGTAATGGGCCCAGTCACTCACCATACAAGCTGTAGTCAAACTGTTGTAATGGGCCCAGTCACTCACCATACAAGCTGTAGTCAAACTGTTGTAATGGGCCCAGTCACTCGCCATACAAACTGTAGTCAAACTGTTGTAATGGGCCCAGTCACTCGCCATACAAGCTGTAGTCAAACTGTTGTAATGGGCCCAGTCAGTCACCATACAAACTGTAGTCAAACTGTTGTAATGGGCCCAGTCACTCGCCATACAAGCTGTAGTCAAACTGTTGTAATGGGCCCAGTCACTCGCCATACAAGCTGTAGTCAAACTGTTGTAATGGGCCCAGTCACTCACCATACAAGCTGTAGTCAAACTGTTGTAATGGGCCCAGTCACTCACCATACAAGCTGTAGTCAAACTGTTGTAATGGGCCCAGTCACTCGCCATACAAGCTGTAGTCAAACTGTTGTAATGGGCCCAGTCACTCACCATACAAGCTGTAGTCAAACTGTTGTAATGGGCCCAGTCACTCACCATACAAGCTGTAGTCAAACTGTTGTAATGGGCCCAGTCACTCACCATACAAACTGTAGTCAAACTGTTGTAATGGGCCCAGTCACTCACCATACAAGCTGTAGTCAAACTGTTGTAATGGGCCCAGTCAGTCACCATACAAACTGTAGTCAAACTGTTGTAATGGGCCCAGTCACTCGCCATACAAGCTGTAGTCAAACTGTTGTAATGGGCCCAGTCACTCGCCATACAAGCTGTAGTCAAACTGTTGTAATGGGCCCAGTCACTCACCATACAAGCTGTAGTCAAACTGTTGTAATGGGCCCAGTCACTCACCATACAAGCTGTAGTCAAACTGTTGTAATGGGCCCAGTCACTCGCCATACAAGCTGTAGTCAAACTGTTGTAATGGGCCCAGTCACTCGCCATACAAGCTGTAGTCAAACTGTTGTAATGGGCCCAGTCACTCACCATACAAGCTGTAGTCAAACTGTTGTAATGGGCCCAGTCACTCACCATACAAGCTGTAGTCAAACTGTTGTAATGGGCCCAGTCACTCACCATACAAGCTGTAGTCAAACTGTTGTAATGGGCCCAGTCACTCACCATACAAGCTGTAGTCAAACTGTTGTAATGGGCCCAGTCACTCACCATACAAGCTGTAGTCAAACTGTTGTAATGGGCCCAGTCACTCACCATACAAGCTGTAGTCAAACTGTTGTAATGGGCCCAGTCACTCACCATACAAGTTGTAGTCAAACTGTTGTAATGGGCCCAGTCACTCACCATACAAGCTGTAGTCAAACTGTTGTAATGGGCCCAGTCACTCACCATACAAGCTGTAGTCAAACTGTTGTAATGGGCCCAGTCACTCACCATACAAGCTGTAGTCAAACTGTTGTAATGGGCCTAGTCACTCACCATACAAGCTGTAGTCAAACTGTTGTAATGGGCACAGTCACTCACCATACAAACTGTAGTCAAACTGTTGTAATGGGCCCAGTCACTCACATACAAGCATAGAGTTTGTAGTTTACTGATTTTGGCATGAATGGGACAGAAGAAAGGAAAGTCCCATTGTTGCTCCTATATAAATTTAATGTGTAAAACAAACAGGATTCTCCATGCCATGTAGACTTTCATGGACTCATCCGTAGTGCAATAGAACATATTTGATATGTCTGTGGTGGTACCTTAGTACGTGTTGTAGTAGTTAAGCTGTAGCTACTTCAACAATTCAAAGTGCTTCACTGACCTCAGTTTTATTTATTGTGTTTCCATGAAACAACACCAGCTGTATGTATTGTGTTTCTATGAAACAGATGTCATGGCAGTCTCGGGTGGTGACTCGGGTGGTCACTCTGGTGGTGGTGAAGTTCTGATATGCCGGATGGTAATGGGTTTTGACGAACAACACTATCCTACAAGCACCCTCTAGTCTATGTCTGCTAACCCAGAGAGAGGCTCTGGGGCTGGGGGGGCAGGAGGTGGCATGGGGCTGGGGCTGGGGCAGGGGGGCTGGTGATGGGGGGCGTGGGGGCGTGGGGGCTGACAGACACTGATAGGGGAGGCCATTACCATAGCATATGCGGTGTTAGTAATGATTGACTGTCTATATGTCTAGTTATTTATGTAGGCCTACGTAGCTTTTCCTGCAGTCTAATGACCTAGTGGCCTCCTGGCTGGAATGTTTTTCATATTTTTCATAATTAATAAACTTGTGTTTCTATGTATAACAGTTTTGTTATATTTCAGTCTTCTGTGATGTATATAAAGTGTCAAATTGAGATGCAAACTCAAAATGTAATACATTTCAACTCTATATCTGACATGGTACAGGTGTCTTCTTTTTTTAAGCCCATAACCATGTGTGTGAGGTGTATACTTTTGTTTCAAAGTAGATTTGTTTAAGACTACCAAGAAACACTCTGTGTGACCCTGATTTTCACTGCAGTGAAAGGTTAAATGCTTCACAAATAGTTTATAAGCAGAGTTTGAGCTCAGCAATTATCAACTGCCCTTCCAGAATGTACATTTAAACATCTATGTCTATGACACATCATACATCATCTGTGTTTACGGATGATGAGCTAGTGTGCTTGATGCCGGGAGTCACTGTCTTGGCAGGTGGGGTGTCCTCTGTGGAGATTAAACAGAGGATCTCTAGGAAGCTGATTGATCAGTCACAGAGCAGTGCTGCTCAGTGCTTCTGTCTATCTTTAGCTCCTGTAGGGTCTGTGAATGGAGGGCCAAGACTTATCTGACTGGCTGTCATCAAAACCTGTAGTATTTTTAGGGGCGGTTAGCAGCGGCAGGGTAGCAGCTGCACAAGCATTTAACGGTTGTTCATCTCCCTCCCCCCTCTCTCTCTCTCTCCCTCTCTCCCTGACATTGACACACCGGGCGCCTTAGGACCGGGTGACACAAACCACCAGGCAGTCAGAGTGGATTGTGTGGTCCCTGTACAGGAGCTCCAGACCCCCACCAGTTCCAGAAGCCACAGCCAACTCACTGGATGGACAGATACAGCAACAGGACGAGCCTTGAGAGCTGTGGATCTGTTTGATGCTGTTTGGAACAGAGGATTGAAGTTGATCAAGACACTCGTTTAGCTTTTATTAAGTAAGGACATCTTGAGAGACATTCTTGTCTTAGTGAGAGAGCAGGACTGCAGCAAACCACTGAGAGCGGGAAACATATCCCTACCGGACCGAGCAGACGGCGGCCATTTTAAGGGACGCTGAACCAGACTTACACCTGGGTCAAAAGTCATTCCAATCAGGAGGAGTTTCTGAAGAGTGGCTTTAATTTGTGGGCTATATTGTCAATGTGGAACAGAGGAAGTGTCACTCTGGAATCACTGGTAAGTTTCTGATTATCATAGTTTGTACGATTGTATCATTATTTAAGCGACGCGGATTGTGTATCATTTCACCTCACCTATGAGAGTGAAGAGGAAATTCAGCAACTCTTGGAGAACACTGGAAGTCGATAAAAGAGTTTCTTTATCAACAGGATCTTTGCCCCCATGGTAACCAAATAAATAACTGGGTCAATGGCAATGATGCAGTAGAATGTACTGTGGGACAGCCTTTTGGAGGGAATATACTGCAGCACCTAGACACATTGGCTGCAGTCTCAAATGCCATGTGTTCACATGTAAGAGAGAGAGAGAGTTATCTCCGTATTGGGAAATAGCCCCTGCCTGCCAGAGATGAACCCTACAGCTGCTACAGACAAACTATAAGAGCATCAACTGCACCACAATGCATCTGTAAGGCTACAGCTGAACCTGATATGGGGTTACTAGTATAGCAACAATGACACCAAGTATTAGGCATTTCTAGAGTTCCCTTTTCCTGATACCAATCCCTGTGGGCATTCAGATTGTGACTCAGGTAAGGTAGCACATCAACAGTAATCCAAAAATCCCAGGAGGTATCATATTTTCCCTTTAGTATATAGTAACTCTTATGTTGGAGAGTAAAGGTGTACATACTGCATGTTACTGTGTGGATGTTCTGTTATCTGACACAAGGCCTCCAGGCAGGGTCTTTATTTGGACAGACTACTTGAAATACTCCTCTGGCTGAGCTACAGCACCAGCTGGGAGGGCTGTGGTCTGTTCGGTTCTGACTGAGACGCTACTTTACTGTCAATTCAAACCTCCACTTTACTCTCAGAGGCATTATCATGGGTTGTTTTACTGGGTCAACACCACTAGACTGAGGAGAAAGCACTGTCCTTCAGCTTGGAGCTGTATTCAATGTCCTTCTGTTATCACAAAGCAGTGAATACATTGTCCACTAGATGCAGAACATTCAGAGTGAAAGGCTATAGTACTTCTTGCAAGACAAAGCTGATGGGATGTATATAAGGCATTATAAACTGGGTGGTTCAAGCCCTGAATGCTGATTGGCTGACAGCCATGGTATATCAGACTGTAAGGTCCACGGGTATGACAAAACATTTATTTTTACTGCTCTAATTACGTTGGTAACCAGTTTATAATAGCAATAAGGCACCTCAGGGGTTTGTGATATATGGCTAATATACCACGGCTAAGGGCTGTGTCCAGACACTCCGCGTTGCGTCGTGCGTAAGAACAGCCCTTAGCTGTGGTATATTAGCCATATACCACACCCCCTCGGGCCTTATTGCTAAATTACGTATAAAAGACATCACTAGATACAGTGTGAGAGTTATGTAGTAACTGTATTATTAATTTACTACGACTCATATCTTCTCTGCAGATTGATATGCAGTAGAGACAACCGTGTGACACAATCAACAAGATACTTCTACTACGGACCCCATTTGTTTTGCCCATCAGAGTGAGAAGAAGGGATTGAGACAGACGCAGGAAGCCAACATGGACATATTCGGTGGTGCCCCCCGTGTACTGGGCTACTCGCGCCCCGTGGCGGCACAGTGTGGCACGGACACCGTCCTGCAATGCAAGATCGGTGGCGACCCTCGTCCTGAGGTGGTCTGGGAGAAGAAGAATGTACAGATCCTGTCAGAGGGACACTACAGGCTGTCGGAGGAGGGCCAGGCCTACTTCCTACACATCACTGGGGTCAGGCTGGAGGACGCAGGCCAGTATATCTGCAAGGCCAGTAACACCGTCGGTGAGACGTGCGCCCCTGCCACACTGAAGGTGGAGGGGAACAGTCAGGAGCGGGAAGGGGTACAGAAACAGACAGAGGTCAATAGGGTGCAGCAAACCAGGCTGGAGAATGGAGAGTTAGGGGGGCAACGGAATGGGGAGTTTAGAAGGAAACAGAACAGGGAGTATGGAGGGCAACAGAATGGAGAGGTAGAGCAGAGGAATGGAGAGGTAGACCAACAGAGCAGAGAGGTAGACCAACAGAGCGGAGAGGTAGACCAACAGAGCGGAGAGGTAGACCAACAGAGCGGAGAGGTAGACCAACAGAGCGGAGAGGTAGACCAACAGAGCAGAGAGGTAGACCAACAGAGCGGAGAGGTAGACCAACAGAGTGGAGAGGTAGACCAACAGAGCGGAAAGGTAGAGAAGGAAAAGGGAGAGGGGAGTGAGCGGGAGAAAAAGAAGCAGCGCTATGAAGGGGAGCCCCTGCTGTCAGACGACAGACCTCACTTCCTCATCAAGCCCCTCTCCTTGAGGCTGGACCGGGGCGAGGACGCAGCCTTCTCCTGTAAGCTGTCGGGCAACCCTCTGCCCCAGGTGGTGTGGGAGAAGGATGGGAAGAAGCTGAGCGACATCTTCGAGAGCGCCCACTTCAACGTCAGCAGCCAGGACGGAGGCTGGTTCCAGCTGAAGATCTTTCGGACGCGGATGCCCGACGGGGGTGTCTACACCTGCAGAGCCCATAACAATCAGGGAGGGGCGCTGGCGGGCGCGGTGCTGCTTGTGGAGCTCGTCCCGGAACGGCAGGAGAGCGGGGCGTCCACGTCAAATGGGTACAGCAACGGGCAGACATCACCTCGTAGTATGAGGCACAGGATGGGAAGACACGGTTTGTCGAGACAGCCAGACGAGCCCAATCTGAACTCTGCCAATGTGAAGAAATTTACGGTGTCAGAAGGGAAACATGCTAAGTTCCGCTGCTTCGTGACAGGGAAACCTAAGCCTGAGATCATCTGGAAGAAAGACGGAGCGCCCCTAGAGGCTGGGAGGCGTCACCTTCTGTTTGAGGACAGAGAGGGTTACTACACGCTCAAAGTGATGTACTGTAAACATCAGGACACAGGGCTGTACGTGTGTGCTGCGTCCAACGCTCTGGGACACACCCTCAGCTCAGTTTACCTGACGGTCAAAGGTAGGGCTTTAGCAGTGTTTCAGGACTTCTCTTTTCTTTTCTTTCTTACAGATGTAGGATCTTTATTTGAGCCAGTTTGCTACAGCAGGAAAATAATCCTGCAGCAACAGGACATGTGAATTATTATGTGGATTATAATTAATGGACATTTTTGTCGGGGATGACCCATTTTTCATAAGGAAAAATCAAGTCTTGAATTTCAAAGTGGAAATTACAAACTTCAGAAGCTTTTTTAAACCTCAAATACACTACAAGTTTTTAATTTCCTGCATTGTTGGAAAGTTCTCCTGCAACAGGGTGGTCAAAAGTTTGGCAGCAGGTAGGCTAGTGGTTAGTGCGTTGGGCCAGTAACCGAAAGGTTGCTAGAGCGATTCCCTGAGCTGACAAGGTAAAGATCTGTCGTTCTGTCCCTGAACAAGGCAGTTAACCCACTGTTCCTAGGCCGTCATTGTAAATAAGAATTTGTTCTTAACTGACTTGCCTAGTTAAATGAAGGTTAAAGAAATTAAGATCCTACGTCTGTACCATCATTCTTTCCTTAATTAATTCCTTCGCCATGATGATCAACAATCAGGTTTGATTGAGACGATGAAAGCATGCTCTCACCTGCCTAATTTGATCATCATTTTGAAGGAATAACATTATGGCAAACCCTCATCTAGCATGAGGGTTTGCCACAATGTTACTTACGTCATAGAAATGCCATGGAGAGAGAGTTAGATCTTCAGCTGTCACAACTAATTGCTCTATAGAGAGTTCAGTAGATTGTGGACATGCATTGCTAAAAGATCCCAGTTGAGTCACCCTCGTAATTGGTAATTGTTTAGTCATCATTATAGGATAATCCCAGGGTGATCCAGCCCTAGCACAGCACACTGAGTCAGCTGGCTATGTAAATTAAATGGTATCTGTCTCGTCTAGGCATCCACATCCCCAATCTACCAGGGAGCTATTGCCATAGAGTCTTGATAGGGGGAGATAAACACGAGTCTTCCTAACCCTACCTCCCTCTTCCTACCCTTACCTCCCCCTTAGTCTCTTCCCCTCTCCCCCTAGCTTCCCTTCTCCCCCTACCTCCTGCATGTCTCCCCTGCCCACCCCAATGCCTCTGTGTGTCCCTACCTCCCCCCAGTCTCTTTCCCCTAGCTTCCCTTCTTCCCCTCTCCCCCTGGCTTTCCTTCTCTCCCTACCTCCTGCATGTCTCCCCTGCCCACCCCACTGCCTCCGTGTGTCCCTATATTTAGAGACTGAATCATGAGTTGAGGTATGTGTCCTGTATGTGTCCTGAATACAGATTTTCTGCTGTGTTGTTAACCATGTTGACCATGTTGACCATGGCCAAAGTCCACAGCAATGTCGATAGATTGGTAGAAATAACCCTAAAAGTTTACTTGAAATGTAGTTGAAATTACTGTTTGTTGAAATCCTGCAGTCAATCATAGCATAAGTCATGAAATGTGCTCATGAAATGTGCTCATGAGCTCAGGAAATGTGTTATACCTTGTCAACCAATGACTGGAATAACCTAAAATGTGCGTAAAGCACTGTAAAAACAATCTAAAATGTACCTAAAGCACTGTAAAAACAACCTAAAATGTGCCTAAAGCACTGTAAAAACAACCTAAAATGTGCCTAAAGCACTGTAAAAACAATCTAAAATGTACCTAAAGCACTGTAAAAACAACCTAAAATGTGCCTAAAGCACTGTAAAAACAACCTAAAATGTGCCTATAGCACTGTAAAAACAACCTAAAATGTGCCTATAGCACTGTAAAAACAACCTAAAATGTGTGTAAAGCACTGTAAAAACAACCTAAAATGTGTGTAAAGCATTGTAAAAACAACCTAAAATGTGCCTAAAGCACTGTAAAAACAACCTAAAATGTGTGTAAAGCATTGTAAAAACAACCTAAAATGTGCCTAAAGCACTGAAAAAATACTACACAGAGACATAGCGCAATATGTTTTCCAGACAGTGTATAAACCAATCCACAACTACCTCCCTTTCCACCCGTGTGCAGCTCCAGCGGTGCGGTTCAGGCGGTCACTGCAAGACGTGGAGGTGAAAGAGAGAGGCATGGCTGTGTTGGAGTGTGAGGTACCTAATGAGGGCATCCCTACTGCCTGGTACCTGGAGGACCAGAGACTGCAGCCAGGAGGTAAATACGGCATAGAGCAGAAAGGAACCAGGCGCAGGCTCACTATCCGAGATGTAGGAGCAGACGACGATGGGGTCTATCTCTGTGAGATGCCTGATGGAGGGAAGAGTATCGCTGAGCTGGCCGTCAAAGGTAGGTAGGCGTCTTATAGTATGGAAGAAGTATGGCAGTGTATCATTCACTCATTTAATACAGTCTAGGAAAGACATTTTTGAGCATCAGAACTATTGAAAAAAAAGTTTTTTTTGTTTTTTTTTATGTTTTGAAATTATTTTCTATAAACCCAATGATTTTTCTCCAGGATATACAGCCATACAGTACATGACCCTCAACTCTCTTTCTCACCCACAGGCACAATTGTTAAAAAACTTCCTCGAAAACTAGACGTGTTGGAGGGGGAGAACGCAGTGTTCTGTGTGGAGGTAGAGGAGGAGAACATGGATGTCCACTGGTTCAAAGATGGCCTGAAGCTACGCGAGAGCCACCAGACTATCCTCAAGTCCTTTGGTAAAACCCACATCCTGGTGTTCGTCAACGTCTGCCACGGGGACACTGGGGTCGTGACCTTCGTTGTGGGAAGATCCAAGACCACATCCCGGCTCAGAGTCAAAGGTAAGGTGGATGTCGACCAAAGTGACCCATGGCCCCTTACTTAGGGACTTTCCAAATCAAATCAACGTTTATCATCACGTACACAGTTTACAGTTAACTTTTTGGGGGATTTACCCATGTAGATCCGAAAGGACTAGAACGGCAGTATGGTGAAAACTCCAGCTATACTGTGCAACATATCCTAATGTAGCTGCTAGAGACTAACAAACGTACGACAGGCTACAAGCATTACGGTAACCGTTGCTCACCTACTTTTTACCTTTCCCCCTGTTTCGGTTTTCTCCACAGCTGCCAGACACAGCCCTCCCATCTGTCCAGTGGGGGTGGAGATGGATGTGGACAGGCCCAACAGCGTGCTCCTCTCCTGGGAGCCGGCCCCCACCAGCCAGACCACCACGCGCTCCGTCTATGTCCTGGAGAGACAGGAAGTGGGATCACAGGAGTGGCTGAGGTGTGCGACCTCCGACATGGCGACCTCCGCAGAGGTCATGGGCGACAGCGTGCCGTGCGAGGGCGATTACCGCTTCCGCGTCTGCTGCATCAATAAGTATGGTCGTAGTGGACACGTGGAGTTCCCTAAAGTCGTCCATCTTGGTGAGTGCTGAATTGGAGAGAAACCATGTTGATGTGATCAGGGATGAAAGGCTGTCATGCACTAGGGTATTTGTGTACCCTGCAGCTATGGAAATTCATTGGATGTCACTAGTTTTGAACTCTCACCTCTCAGTGCCAGGTCCCAAGATCAGGACCCCTCTCCGGGGCTGTGAGGTGACGGAGGGGGAGGACGCCCTGTTCTCCATCGATCTGTCAGTGATGGTGACGGGCACCTGGTTCCTGAACAGCACCCAGCTACAGGATACCCAACACTACTCTATCCAACAGGCCAAGACACAGCACTCCCTGGTAATCCACAGCACCAAGGTGGAAGACCACGAGGCAGAGGTCACCTTCATCGCCAACGGAGTCAGAGACTCAGCGGTTCTCAAGGTTCAAGGTAGGTGTTGGAGAACGGTGGAGTGTAAAGAGAAATAACATGATAATGGCGTCAAGCTAGACAATCTGTATTGAGGAGGCCTTATAACAAGGACTGTTTTAACATTTACATTAGGCTTGTTTGTACTGTAATGATATGCAATTGCATGATATTAGAATACTGAATACTGCTTGTACATATCTTTTGGTAATGATTCCATTCCAGCTGCGGTGGTGAAGTTCAGCCCAATGTCAGAGTCAGACAGTAACAAGAGGGTGGAGACTGGTAACCCTGTGGTCCTGTACTGTGAGGTGTCCCACCCCTCAGCCAGGGTGGGCTGGTTCAAGGATGGGGTGGAGCTACAGGTGACAGACGGCCTCAACATCCAATCAGAAGACAACATGAGGAGGATCGTTATCCAATCGGCTGAGTTCACCGACTCTGGCGTGTACACATGCGAGACGATGGGTGATGTCATCAAATTCAACGTGGAGGTTGAAGGTGAGTTGCTGTATGTCATGTTTGGTCGTCATGGAGATCATTAACATGCACTCTCAACCAGAAATGTTCCATTTTCCATATAAACATCAACTTTCTATACTGGAGGTTTTTCAGAATTTGACCATCTCTTTGAATTCACAATTTCACATGAATTTATTCAACCATCAGCCATGATGTCATACTGATTCACGCTGACGATCACCCAAGCTAACTGAGCATCCCATATCTGCCACCTTAACCAATCACCCATAACACTCCTAGCTGCGGGAGCCATGTTCTCCCACCTCCCTGAAGAGGAGAGGACCAATGCCGCTGAGGCTGGCGAGCCCATCGTTCTCCACTGTGACCTATCAGACCCGTATGCCCAGGTCTACCGGTACAAAGATGGCGAGCAGATCTTCAACCTGCCTGGTGTAGACTTTCAGGAGGATGGGCATACAAGGATGCTGATTATCCAATCGCCTGACTTCTCCCACTCGGGCGTTTACATGTGTCCGACAGCTGATGATGTCAGTGTGTTTCAGGGGGAGGTCAAAGGTGAACAACGGAGATCGTTGTTCTGTGTTTTCTCTGAGGGAATCCTAATACTGTGTTGTACTTCCTCTGTGCTGGCAAGTCATCTTCTGTTGTTGTTGTTGTTGTTGTTGTTGTTGTTATTGACAGGATTCTCTTGGTCCTGTAACCCAGTGTGGTGGCTTCTGTTCTAAAACGAATGCAAGTTTGAAAATTGTTAAAGGAATTTAATTCCTATATGTTAGCAACCAATTCAATTAAAACACTCTGCCCATACATAAGAATTTGTAAGATACTTATTAGCATAAAATGGACAGAAACCAGTCTCAAAATCAATCAATCAATAGCGTTTATTCTCGAGAGTACTGATCATAGTACAATTTACATCAGGTTATATAATAATAATGATGTCATAGGTTTTAAAATGTCCTTCCTCCTCTCGGATACAATGGCAGTACAGTTAGCATTCTCACATTACTGTCTGCCACCTGTTAAACAACCTGCAACCAACCCAAGGTCTCTCCCCTCCCTGGGTAGAGACAGAATTTCCTGTAAGGAACGCATCATTCCAGCCTGTCTGAAGATAACTCCATTCTTTCTAACAAGGAACAGATTATATTCAGCATTATGATTATAATAAGATTCATTCATCCATACAGTAATATAGTAGTATTCTGTTTAGTTATATTTCTAAGTCAAATGTATACATATTTTAGTCATTATTCATAAAAATCTTAGTCTTAGTCTTCTCTAACCTGTTTTTCACCCCCATTTCCTTCCTCTCACTCACTGTCCTGATCTTTTTGATATGTATCTGAACAAACCTCTTGAAGAGCATGCTTAGTTTGATCACTCTGTAACAAATACTCCACTACTCACTCCAACCCCTCCAACCCAGCAAGCCTCCTCCTCCAAACCACAACCAAACGCTAACTCTAACCACAACCATCCAACCTCCCTCTCCCCCTCTCCCACCAGGTCCCCCTGTGCAGTTCAGTGAGGTCCCTGAGGAGGAGCTCCAGAAGTCTGCCATGGAGCTGGATCCTGTGGTTCTCACCTGTGAGGTTTCCAGAGAGGACGCCAACGCTACCTGGTACACAACTAACATACACACCGCTAGGAAACACAAACTGGATGTCATTATCCTGGATGCCATTTCTGCTTAGACTATCGTTCATTTAGTGGGATCTGATCATGTTCAGACTGTAAAAAATATAAGTAGGCTTATTATGAAGTTTCAACAATTGCGAGAGCCGTGTTGGCCAGTTGGGTTCAGGCTTTTGTTCCAGCCAAGCACCATCACACCTGATTCAACTAATCAAGAATACTGAAGGTTCATTGTCCTGTCCGTCATGACCTTCCTCCAGGTATAAGGATGGGATTGAGGTCCAGGCCAGTGATAACATCACCATACAAACAGAGGGCACCCTGAGGAGACTGATCATCCGTTGTGCTGAGACCTCAGACGCAGGAACCTACAGCTGTCAATCAGGAGACAACAGCCTCTCATTCATTGTCAACATCAAAGGTATGTACTGTACACTAGCCTACATTTCATGTCATGTTACCGGTGAAGTTGACTCCATTGTGTTGAGCAAAGATGAGACTTTGATGATGATGCAAACCTCAATTCTCCTATCCTGGTGGTAGAATATGCTCATTCATATGCTCCTTTTCCCTTGTTGAAACCAAGAGCCTCCAGTGATGATCGTGGAGCCCAAGGAGGACGTGGTTATGGAGGGTCATATCTCTGAGCAGGTGGTGCTGCAGTGTGAGCTGTCCCGCTCCAGCGGTGAGGTCCACTGGTTTAAGGACGGCCTTCAGGTCCTGGAGATGGAGAACGTCCAGCTGACGTCCGAGGGACCGTACAGGAGGCTGACCGTCCTCTGCGGCTCGGCAGAAGATTCCGGAGAGTACGTCTGCGACACGGATGGAGACTCTGTGTTCTTCCAGGTCACCATCACAGGTAAGATACTCCAAGGTTCCATTCCTGGTTCATTTGTTCTGAGTGGTAGTGTAATCGTTTCATTTTTTGGGGTCTCCTACCAAACCAATCCCCCTTATCAGAAGACAACTATTTAATTTACCTTTTGTACACTATTACACAATTTAATCTTATGTCAGACTATTTCATATCCAAACTTCTATTTAAATATATATATATTTTTTAATCTCTTCCTTTTAAATGCAAGTTGTTCTCCCTTTCTCAGAGCTTCCGGTGCGAATCGTCTCCCCCACTGAGTCTGAGCTGGAGCTGACCAGCCCGACCTCTGAGAGGCTGGAGCTCAGCTGTGAGATCTCCCAGCCTGATGCCCAGGTACGGTGGTACCGAGACGGGCTGGAGGTGGAGGAGAGTGCCTCTCTCATCCTGGAGGTCCAGGGAGCCCACAGGACACTGGTCATCCCCACGACCACTGTGGAGGACACAGGAGAGTATGTGTGTGACACAGAGGATGACTCGGTCACATGGCTGGTCACTATTACAGGTATGTGGTCAGTGAACTAACTCTGTTCAGCGTAAGAGGTTTAGTTATGTCAGGGTCAAGTATTTCAATCTTTGATTTTGTATTTTTCAACTATGTGAGATGAATGGACATACATAATATTATTAATATAACTGTTCACTATGATTTCTTATAAATAAGTTAGATTTTAGGTATCTATATTATGCTGTTTTGATGTATTGCTTTCTGCTGTCTGCTAATTTCCCATATTGCAATATTCTGTTCAAAGAATAGAAATGAACCATATAAATCCCCTCTTCTCAGAGCCTCCTGTGAAGCTGGCGCGCTCTGAAACAATGTCTGACGTAATGGACTGTTTCTCTGGAGACCCCATCGTCCTGGAGATCGAGGTGTCACGGTTCAACGCTGAGGTGATCTGGATGAAGGATGGAGGAGAGGTGGAGGAGAGCAGTGATGTCACCATCACTGAGGATGGACTCATCCGCCGCCTCACCATCCGCACGCCCGCCCCGGGGGACTCTGGGAAATACACCTGTCTTGCCTCAGATGACCTCATCGACTTCCAGGTCAAGGTGTCAGGTAAGAGATGGTTGGAGGTGAATGGTACTTTGTTTTCACAAAATTCCATTTGAATTCAATCAGGAGATTATAAAAATACTAATGCAAAAATTTAAAAATATATGAAGAAGTGAGGATTTCATGTCCTAAATTGACTGAATTCAAATGGAATTCACTCTCCAAATGTGAACATTCTCCCTCCAGAGCCCCCAGTGAAGATCGTGAATAGGTCAGAAGTCAAGACAGAGGTCAAGTCCCTGCCCTCTAATGACATCGAGTTGGAGTGTGAACTCTCCAGGGCCAATGCCGTCGCTAAGTGGTACAAAGATGGCCGCCGGTTAAACGAGGACGAGAGGTTCTGTGAGGAGGAAGAAGGGGCGTTCCGCTCCCTGGTGATCCTTAACGCTGAGCTGGAAGATTGCGGAGACTACTTCCTTGATGCTGGAGATGACAACATCACCTTCCATGTCACTGTGCAAGGTAAAGAATCACTTAATCACAAATCAAGTCCTATCTGCTATCCCCTAACCCTTACCCCATACCTCTACCTCTCATCCCCTACCCCTTACCCCTATGTACTTGTAGAGATCTTAGAGGATCGGATAGGTGTAAAACTAAGCACTATGGTGAAAATAATTCCTCCTAGCCTTTCAGAGGGCAAGGTGGATCTGTTAACATATTGATAATACCTATGAAAACTGCATCTGATTTAAATCAACAAAAAAACGTAAGTCTCTTCCTCCTTCTCCAGAGCCTCCAGTGACCATCCTGGGGAACTCTGAGGACGCAGACTACCAGGAGATGGTTGCCGGGGACGACCTGATCCTGGCCTGTGAGGTGTCCCGGGCCAATGCCCCTGTCCAGTGGTACTGTAACGACAGACAGCTGACTAGCGATGACCGGACCTACATCGAGAGCTACGGCACGCTGAGGAAACTCATCCTCTCTGACATCCTGCCCTCCGACTCTGGGAAGTACATGTGTGATGCTATCGATGACAAGATGGTCACCATGGTGAAGATCCAAGGTAATTGGCTTGGCTATATGGACAAAAGGGTGTTTACAGTCTTACAGATGTAGGATCTTAGTTTGAGCCAGTTCGCTACAACAGGAAAATAATCCTGCAGAAACAGGAAATGTGAATGATGTGGATTATAACTATTATTATTTTTTTGTAGGAGTTGATACATTTTTCATTCGTGGAAATCAATTCTGACATTTTAAAGTGGAAATTACACACTTTAGAAACCTTTTGTGCAGGAAAATTCTCAGCAACAAAAGAGTGATCAACTTAAGTCAAAACGAGACCCTGTCTACAGTGGAATGAACTTTAACTTTAAAATGTATACTATATACTACAGGGTGTGAACCTTTTACACCTCATTCTTTATTCTCTCTCCCTCTCTCTCTGTCCCAGACTCCCCCGTCATCTTCGTAGACAAAAAGGCAGTGAACATCATCACGGGTTACGAGGCAGAGAGCGTGACGCTGATGGGGGTCGTGTCTAAGGAGAACGCTCCCGTTCGCTGGCTCAAGGACTGGACGCCCGTCATAGGGGACCGCTTCCACACGGGGGTCGACGGCGCCAACCGGTTCCTCACCATTGACCCGCTGAGACGGTCGGACAGCGGAGAGTACACAGTAGACGCCAACACAGACGAGATGCATTTCAGTCTGCTAGTCAAAGGTTTTTAACTTCCATGTTCCCATTCTGTCTTTATCTAATTATATAGTAGCTGTAGATCAGGGGGGAGCACTGTGTTTCTTTAACCAACAGAGATTAATATGATGTTATAAGCCAAATCCCAATAAGAAAAGGTGACAGAAAAATGCTGTTGTGAATGACAAGCTGTTGTGAATGACTAAAGTCTTGTAAAGCACCGTGGGGTTGAAAGAATGCAGTATGAATGGGGTTTCGGAGGGCGATAGAAGGTATCACCAATCTTAACAGCTCTCTCTCACTTGTGGTCTCAGAGATGAGGGTGAAGTTTGCCAAGCCGCTCCACGACACCGTGGCCCATGCGGACGGCATGGTGACCATACGCTGTGAGGTGTGTAAGCCCAAGGCGGATGTCCAGTGGCTGAAGGACGGCGTGGAGATTGTCCCCAGCCGGAGGTTCACTATCCGGGCCGACGGCGTGGAACGCAGCCTGACCATCCACAGGCTGACCAGGGAGGACACGGGGGAGTACGCCTGCGAGTCCAAGGACGACCGCACCGCCGCCAGGCTCAGAGTCGAGAGTAAGTAGTACAGCCCTCTAAATGGGTGCAGGTTGTGGTTCCAGCCCAGAATTAATACCCCTAATTAAATGAATCAACAAACCTTTGAGCCCTTCATTAGTTTTTCTTTCCTTCTCTCCCTTTCCCCTCCTCCCCCCAGTGCCCCGCGTGGTAGAGTTCTTGACAGAGCTCCACAACACCATGGTGTTAGAGGGAGAGGACGCCACCTTCAAGTGCGTGGTGTCGCCAGAGGACGTGCAGCTGGTGTGGGGGATGGACGGCGAGCTCGTCGTCATGGGTGCCCGTTTCCAGGCGACGCAGAACGGCCTGTGTCACACCATGGTGATCAAGAGCTGTCAGGTCCTGGACTCCTCTAAGATCACAGTGGAGGCTGAGGGGAACGTGTCCAAGGCCACCCTCAAAGTGCAGGGTGAGTCCGCAGCAGACCTGGGTCAAATATATATGGCAAATACTTTCAAATACTTGAGATGCACTTGTTTAGCTTGACCTGAGTGTCAGATGGGAGCAGGCGACTCTCACAAGGTTGTTTCTGTAAATGAGAAAGTGTTCTCAGTCAACATACCTACATAAATAACTTAAACAAAGCCTAAGTAAGTGAATTACCATACAAATGTGTATTCTTAGTCAACCATCCCTTTAACAGTCATGTTTTGTCCTTCCGGCGTTATCCAGAAGCTCAGGTGACCTTCACTAAGAAGATGGAGGCGGTGATGGCCGAGGAGTACGGAGACGCTACCATGGAAACAGAGGTCAGTCTGGACACGGGCGAGGTCCAGTGGATGAGGCAGGGTGTGGTCATCCAGCCAGGACCCCGACACACCCTGGGCCAGAGCGGACGCAAACGCAGCCTGACCATCTGCAACCTCAACCTCTCTGACCGCGGAACCTACCGCTGTGAAACCCTACACGACCGCACGCAGGTCAAACTCAACGTGGAGCGTAAGACAATGTCCAAACACCATGTCATACTGATTGATAATGATAGGATTTCATCAGATACAGCCCTTAGCTGTGGTATATTGGTCATTTATATTCACCAAAGTCTTCAATAATATTAGTCATTTACCACAAACCCCCGAGGTGCCTTATTGCTATTATAAACTGGTTACCAACGTAACTAAGCAGTAAAAATAAATGTTTTGTCATACCCATGGTATATGGTCTGATATACCACGGCTGTCAGCCAATTAGCATTCAGGACTCGAAACCACCCAGTTTATTATTATTGATATGAATAGGATTTCATCAGTTAGAGTAATGAACCAAAGTCTTCAACACTATGGCAGTGTCCTGTTATGCTTAGCTAATAAAACAACAGCTTGAGTCCTGGATTCTATTTGCAACTGAATTTACTGTGTCTTTATATATAGTAGCTGTCAACAACAGCTACAATGAATGTTGGCCAACACTATCATGTATGGTGCCGCCAGCCGTCAGGCACTAAAATAACAATGGGTAAAGCCCTGTGGGTGAGAGATGGATGAAATGTTGGTATATCATCTTACAATAATAACCTATAGACTATAGAGTGATGCTGTGGCAAAAATGTCTCCTGGCTTTAGGTGTGTTATATTTTAACCATCTGTCAATGTCTCTACCTCTACAGCCCGTAAGATCGCCATCCGTAAGGGTCTAGCGGAGACGGACACGTTTGAGCGGGAGACGGCCTCCTTCGAGGTGGAGCTGTCTCACACTGGCGTGGAGGGCGTCTGGCAGAAGGACGGCATCCGGGTCAAACCCAGCAACCACTGGCGGGTAAGCTGCAACGGGCTGGTCCACGGCCTCACCCTGTCCAACCTTACCCTGGAGGACACGGGCACCATCGTCTTCTCTGCGGAGGGAGTCCGGACCTCTGCCAGGCTCACTGTCAAGGGTGAGGTATCATCATCATCATCAATAATCAATCAACTGTATTTATAAAGCCCTTTTTACATCAGCAGATGTCACAAAGTGCTGTACAGAAACCGAACCTAAAACCCCAAACAGGAAGCAATGCAGATGTAGAAGCACGGTGGCTAGGAAAAACTCCCTAGAAAGGTAGGAACCTAGGAAAAACCTAGAGAGGAACCAGGCTCTGAGGGGTGGCCAGTCCTCTTCTGGCTGTGCCGGGTGGAGATTATAAGAGTACATGGCCATTAAGGCCAGATCGTTCTTCAAGATGTTCAAACGTTCATAGATGACCAGCAGGGTCAAATAATAATCACAGTGGTTGTAATGTAGAGGGTGCAACAGTTCAGCACCTCAGGAGTAAATGCCAGTTGTCTATTCATAGCCGATCATTCAGAGGCCGAGACAGCGTTTGTGGTACAGAGATAGAGAGGGAGGGAGAGGGTTGAGGGTCGAGAACATCATCATGAATATCTAGTTATTTAATACAGGGATATTTAACCCTGGAGAGCTGTGGCTGGATTGGATGTTATAGTATAGATAATTTCTTAACATTTCTTCCATGTTGTTGTTCTTTCCCAGAGACTCCAGTGACTATCATGAAGAAGCTGATAGACATGAGACTGGAGCAGGGCTCTCCTGCCACATTGGAGTGTGAGCTGTCCAGACAGAACGTGGAGGTCAAGTGGCTGAAGGTAATAGATATACAACCAATAGACCTGCCGTATTTGTGTCAGTAGTGTATTACCATGTAATGTAGAAAAGGCACAGACAGGAAGTAAACAGTTTGATCTCATTACATGTGTGTTGTCTATCCCTGAGAATACGGTAATAATGTTGGTCCCCTGTCTTTCTTCTTGACTGTAGAATGGGACAGAGCTGAAGCCAGGGAAGACCCAGTACCGTATTTACTCCATGGGGAGGAAGAGGTTCTGTCAGCTGCTGCAGTGTAGCCTCTCTGATGCAGGCACCTACACCTGTGACGTAGGAGACGTCAATACATCCTGTAACCTGGAGGTCTATGGTAATATACTGTACACTCTCCTTATCAAATCACTGCAGAACGGTCTTCATTCCAAGTGCATGTAAAACATCTCAGTACGGTACTCTTCATTGACCTCTAGTGTTCAGTTATAGTGACAGGAAGGCTGAAACAGGCCAACACAGCCAACCTTGTACTGCGTGCTACTGCCACCTAGAGGTCATGGCTGCCTGACTAATGCTCTTCCATTGTTGGCACGGTTACGTTTGCACACTGTTACTACGTACCAATGTTCCAATGTGTTGAACCAATCTTTCAATCTCCCTCCACAGAGCCTGAACTGGAGGTGCTACATGGGCTGGAGGACCTGTATGTCCAGGAGGACCAGAATGCTGTGTTCATGTGTGAGGTGTCCATGGAGGACGTGACCGGGGAGTGGTACAAGGATGGACACAAGATACGACCCACTAGCACCATCAAGATACGCACAGAGGGTTAGTGATACACCAGTCAATCAATCAGTTAATCCAGCAAACCGTTAAACTTCATGATTGCGGTGAATCATTTGTTCTTAATTGACATACCTGGTAAAGTAAAGGTCAAATAAATAATAGAATAAACATTGAAATTCCATGTCTGTGTTTATTCCTTCAGGGACCAAACACTTCCTTCTCATGTGCAGCGTTAAAGCTGAGGATTCTGGGGAGATCCGCTTTGTGACCAAACAGACAGAATCAACAGCCTACCTAGAGGTGGAAGGTAGGGCTTTACCTACCGGGCTGCAGGTCTACCTCACCTATCTCTGTGTGATATTCCAGCTGATCTGACATCAGTTCTTATAAGCAGACAGAAACCCAAACCTCTGTTGTGGGTGACAGAACTCCCTGTGTCCATGATCTGGCCTCAAATCAGTTCTCTTCACTGAAATATCTGCACTTCTCTTATATTTTTTCACAGAGGCCCCCGTGTCTATCGTGAAGCCTCTGAGAGACCGCACGGCTCTGGAGAAGCACCGCGTGATTCTGGACTGCACCGTGTCCACGCCGCGCTGTGAACTCACATGGTACAGAGGCAAGGCAGAGCTGGTGTCTTCTGATAGGCTAGAGATCCACAGTGACGGCTGCTACCATAAATTGACCATCCACGAGGCAACTGTAGAGGATGAGGGTACCTATAGTATAGAGGTTGGGGAGCACACCTCCACAGCCCAACTCCTGGTGGAAGGTGAGTGGATTGTGGTTTCTTGTAAAACAATATGTCCGTATTGACATATTGTTGCTGTTTTTTGACATGTCCCTCTGTCACCTTATTCCTCTCAATCACTCACTTTACCCGTTTCACATTTCTCTCTCTCCCTCACACACGTAGAATGATGTTCCTGTGGAAAAAGTGACCCATCTCTTTTAACCCTCCATCCCCTTGCCTCTCCAGCCCAGTCCCTGGTGATAGAGACAGAGCTGGAGGATGTGGCGGTGACAGCTCCTGACCAGGCCTGTTTCCAGTGTGAGGTGTCCGTGGCCATCAGCAGGCCCCCAGTCTGGACTCTGAACGGAGAGACCATCCAGTCCAGCCCTGATGTCCGCTTAGAGAACCATGGAACCGTCCACAAACTGAACCTGAAACAGACCAGACCAGACATGAGCGGGACGGTTACCTTCGCCATGGGAAAGGCCAAGAGCAGCGCCAAACTGAACGTGATGTGGAAGTAGAAGCAAGGGGGAGAGAATGGGAAATGTTGATTCTGTTATGATCAGGAATCAAATGTCTGAGACTGTTTTAGGGTTTGAAGGTACTATATAAGAATGCGGTCTATCTGATCTAAACTGCATGTAATGAGCGAGACAGAAAAGTGGAATGTGGTGATGAAATGTGGTACTTAAGCCCCAAACAACTGTTTCAGGATCAGTTTCGATGTTTTACTCAATGGTTGGGGTTATGAGCAAAGCTGATCTTCAGTCAGTTGTAAAGGGCAGAAAGTAACCTTGGAGAGAAATGTTAAGAAGGGTGGATTCCAGTCAAGTCGGTATGCAACACTCTTGGGTGTCTGAAGGTGTTATAATGGTTTATAATGGTGGGTATGAATGCCTGTGTGGATGGATATAAAGAAATTGTACACATCTGTTACACATATTTATTTTGAAAATATATTGATTGGAAATTAACATTTTAATTCTATAATTAAGTTTAAAAAAAAAATAATCTAAAGATGTTATATTTTCCCTACTGTCATTAAATACTGACATCCATAGTTTGAATGAAGGTTTTTATCCAATAAAACCGTCAGACAATATCTTAGGATAGAGCTTACAAACATTGTTACTTTTGAATGTGCTTCGATGTCAAATCGTGGCTTTTTGTATTGCTGAGGATAGAGTGCCTGAACACAAAAGCACCTGCACTGGTTATTGAATTATGTTGCATTTATGGAAGATATCATAATTAAACAGTTCAATACAATTTGGTATGATAAAAAGACTGTCCACAAACTACGTTACAGCTATTCAATCATAAGTCACATGAATAATCCATAATATATTAATTTCACTTTTTTGTTTGCTTTATTACAGTGCAAAACAAAATATACATATGTGTATAATATATGCATATATTATTTAATGTGTTTGAATACAGGAAGAAGAGGTACAGCAATAGGTCAAGGTCCCCATGGTGATAGAAAGCTCTCTTTTCCAAAGCACTGTGAATGACTAGGGAACAGCCCTGAAGCAGTTGAAAGGGACTGGATCTACGACAGTAAATATCCCTACTGAGTTTTTATGATAGAAATCATGCCTTGAGATAGAATTTACACACATTTTAAATGTTTTTTTTTTTTTTGCGTATCTAGATGTCACATTATCTAAATGGCTGGGGGTGGCTTGAATTTCAAACCAGGATTCGCCCAGTTCCTATTGTGTGTGTGTGTGTGTGTGTGAATCCATGAATGCATTGTTAGTGAGCCCGCAACATTCTGGATTTGTACTACAGTGATTTCTGTTCGTCTTTTGGATAATACTAACAAAGGGCCAACCCACTTGCCAAAAGAAAAAGATGAATAAAGTTTTAAAAGTGTCTTGTCTTTTGAATCTAACTTGATTGACACAGGCACTTGGTGAGTGTTTTAAGTTGGAATGTGAAATTCCAAACATGTTTTTTTTAAATGTACTATTTCTTAATACTGATAGATTTATCATGGGTCTACTGGTTATTTAAACTCTGAATCATCTTATTTCACAAGGTATTTTAGTAGGCCTTTAGTCAACTCCAACAGTGGCTTTTCCCCATGCATTCATGAAACTGTGTCAATCAATACGAATCACTCAATCCATTAAACTACTCTTCCTGCTCACTTCCTGATAGACCATCTTAGTTTTTACTTACAAATAACAATTATTGTATTGTTCCAAACCCAGGTAAGTAGCGATTAATATAGTCCTACCTTGTATCAGAAGCTTAAGAAGCTTAAAAACCAAACTACCCAAATCCTACAATCTGGTATAAAGAAGCATAGTATTTGCAGTCCTTTAAAAAGAGGTCATCAAAAATAGAAAGTATTCAAGTACTGTTTCCAGTAAAAGGAAGGAGAAGTGTGCTTGTCAAAACCAGATGGCTAACACACACTGTCTCAACACCGTTCCTCCATGGTAAGGCTGGGCGTTACAGCCTAAATATATTTTTTGTCTAAATGTGTTTAATGATTAGTGCATGACCTAAAATGGCAACAAATCAATTCTTAGTGATTTTAAATGGGCCTTCTCCATTCTGATGGTTTTATACTCGACCAAACCAGGACAAAACTGACAGTGAACTAGTCCAATTTGTAGAACTTTTCATTTAATTTAGCACTGTATCAAAATTCTGTTATTGTAAAAATATATAGCGGTATGCAGATCCATACCGGTATTCACACTATAGTCGCCCAGCCCTCCTCCATGGATGTAGCGTTGATACGGCAGCAAAGGGACGACCAACAGTTTGCCTGGATATAATCTAAATATGTTTTTCCAACACCTATCCAGGTCCTCTTGCAGAATACCAATGGTTTTCCAGGCCATTGACTGGGACTGGTACTGTGTCCATGTGTCTGAGCTGGAGCATTTAGTCTGTGGACTATGGACCTCAACCCAGACAGACAATGTAATCCAAAAAATCCTAAAAGATTATATTGTAATTTAAGGTGCAGTTCAGTCATCTGACTACTGTATTTGTTATGAAAACGGGTCCATTAACCGTTTAAATGTTATCTGGCACATTATCGCACATATTCTTATGGTTTTAATAAAAAACAAAATTAAACAAATACGATTAAGGGACATGGAACGTTTTGATAGCTGCAGTAACTGATAAATGTCATTCTCTATGGTTCCGTCCCCCTTAACAAGTACTGATGCCCATTCTGCTAGTCATTATGATACTAGCTGAGCGATGAAAGAAGTAAAACCACTTGACTTACACAAAGCCAATACTTTGCTTGTTAAAAATGTTAAATTGTCTCTTGGGGAATAAGTGAATAAAATAAGAAAACACATTAAAGTGTTAAAAGTAGTAAATATCCATTCATACAGCTATCATTTGCTTTTCCATACAGAGTTCTAGAACTGTTCGGTCTTCCGGAAACTTATCGACTCCAACCCGGTGTTGTAGAACTGATTCTGATTGGATCCTGGGGGTTCTCTCCCATTACCTTCCTGCTATAAGTTTTTTCTTCATGGTGAAGAATGCTGTAGATTCCCTCTACTTGACTGTCCTGTATGTTCCAATGACATTTGATGAAAGGCACTTTATAAAAACCTAACTCATTATAACCCACAACATCCATCTACACAAGCCTATCTGTGGTTGAGGGATGGTAGATCGTGTTCTGGAGGATCAAGTCCTCTGTTTCCCCAATAGAGGGCAGTACTAGCGTGGTTCTGAAGGGTTGAACAAAAGGGGTGGGCTTGGAGGTGAAAGTCTTGTGGTTGATCTGGTGGACGGTAGGCTGAGGGGTGTACGGTTAGCGTGAAGATGCTTTAAGGCCGCGGTTCTCGGTCTGTCCTGTAGATGGCGTTAGTAGAGGGGTAGGGTGACTGACAGCACTGCTAGCTGGAGTCCCTCTGTTGCCTGAGCACCGTGTAGACATCTTCCACTTTACTGAGCCCTTCGAAGAAGGGGATTAGATCCAGGAGCTCGGTGTCGGCCATGTCATCGAACCACGACGCCACAGGCACCTGCAGCCACACACAGAAGGGACAGAGTCAGACATGCATGTAGTTACAATGAGATAATTACAATGGTGAGGCACCAGAGTCGGTCATACAGCTAGTCACAACGAGAGCCAGGCTCTGGTTTCAATGAACTAGTGAGCTAGTTAGAATGCAGCTAGAGAGACAGCTGATGGCACTTTCCTTCAAGTGGTACGACGTCCTGCTTCTACATGGTGCTTCAGTCATATAATGGTATAGTTTAGAAATGATTCATAAAGGTTTATAAAGCGTTTATAGGTAACTACAGATTTAGAAACTATCTATACAATGTTAATTGTAAAACATTTTCACATAACTAAAATTTTGATAAAGCCATTCAGCCAACATCTGCCATCTTTTTTTTTAAAGTAATGGATGCTGAAAGAGGAGGAGGAACAGAAAGAGGAGGGGGCCAAGGAGGAGGAGGAGATTGGTTCTTACAGCGTTGTCTGGGTGAAAGACGTAGGAGGCTGGGGAGTTGTCTATGATGATGACCTTGTTCAGGTCCCTGCCCAGACGACTCAGGTCCTTCACGTAGTTCCCCCGGTGGAACACACACGACTCACGGAACAGACGGCCGCGGAACGCACCCCACTTATCCAGCAGGTCTGACACTGGGTCAGCATACTGGAGAAACACACATAGGGGTCTCCGTATCAGGTGAGGAAAACAAGTAACATTTGTGATTTCCTGTCTTTTGCAGCTTTTGACCAGCCTTAAAAAGGTCCAATGCAGCTGTTCATCTCAATATCAAATCATTTTTGGGTAACAATTAAAGTACCTTACTGTGATTGATTTCAATTAAAATTGTAAAAATGAAACAAATAGCTTTTTAGAAAAGAGTCATTTCTCTAGCAAGAATTTTGCTAGAAATGTTTGGTAGTGGTCTGAGTGTGGAGGGGAAACTGAATGCGCTCTGTTATTGGCAGTGAGGTTTGGAACTCTTTCTTATTGGTCTATTAACTAATTTACTCCCAGGTGATGTCACCAGGCAGGCCAAAACTTCATCCCACCAGAACAGGCTGAAATTTAAGGCAGTCTTTTCAAAACAGCTCTTACACGAAAAGGGCATTATCATTTTCACACAACTATTCCAACCACAGCGTGGAAATATAAAACACAGAAATATCACGTTTTTGACAGCAATGGGCCTTTTTAAACAAACTTGTTTTGATTGCATTGAGTCATTTGCTGGTTTAACATGGTGTTGTCCTCACCTTAGCCAGGCTAGCTGTGAACAGAATACATTCAAACAGCTCTCCCATCCTCTTCAGGAACTCATCCACGTGAGGTCGCTTCAACACATATACCTGGATGGATACATTGCATGTTAAGTTTAAGGTTTAAACAAATAACCAAATACATTATCTTTCCACTTCTCGTCTTTAACAAAATGAAAAAGATCCCCCCCACTCAGATGCATTGAGCCGTCTTTCACTTCTTCTTTCCTTAGTGGTCTGCTGCCGAGGGTCATGGTCCTGAACCAAGTCATGCAGAATAGGCTTTACCTTTCTGAACAAACCTATCCTGGATTACTTGAATCAGGCCCAGGCCCAAGATACACTGTTGGCTCCAACTTCAGAACAATGTAGGTGGTGACAGTCTCTCACCGTGACTCGAACGTTCCTTTTGTGGTAGAAAACCCAAGGCCTCAGATGCCATTCTAACCCAGCCCAGAACCACCCCTGGGGAAAGCGGCTACTGACTGGGCAGTTGGTAACATACAGATATACAGTATTGTAGGGAGCCATAATATACCTTAATAATACTAAAGGATTTAACATGGAAAGGTAGCATTGGTCTGTGAAAATGTATTTCAATGAATTGCATGGTCTGTGATAGTTAAGCTCGTCACCATGCGTAGTGATAGGCTCACCTGATGAACAGTTCCATCGATCTCTACGGGAATGATAAAATCAGCATTGTTCACCGGCTGTGGGAACAATAAAGATACATTATTTTGAACAAAACCACTTGAAAAGACATCCTAAACACCAGAACCGCAGTATACATGAGAGACACCATGTGTATTTAGAATAAAAAAAACAGATTGTCATTGTTGCCACTTTCACACATCCAGACTGAGATGTCATTGTGACTGCCAACAATAATACTGTGGAGAAACCAATCTCTTTCCTCACTCTCAGAGTGTTTCTCATTACTATTGGACATTACTGCCTGGTGATGTCATGCTTTCACAAGAGGGGAAAAATCTCTCTCCATAAAAAGAAAACAGGAGATGCAAAAAGGCACACAAAAACATGTGTCCATTGCATTTGCGAGGGATAGGACATTTTTTTAAGAAAAGCTAAACCCAAAATTAAATGGTACAGCAATTGCATCAAAGTTCACCAATAGCTTTAGAGCTCATGGATGATGGTAAAATGCATCTGTGACTATATAATATTACTAGTGTAAATGGTGAGGCAGTATGTTCCTGGTCTTACCTTGAATGAGCTGTGGACCAGTGTTTCATCCAGGTCTATGACAACACAGATCTTCCCTGCGTCTTTTGACTTGGCCTGAGGCAGCAGCGGTCTGACTTGGACCTGAACCACACACCCAATTAACGTACACAAACCACAAACTAACATTTGTCATGATACATGTAAAATACAAACTACACTGTGACATAGACCTAAAAAACCTCCAACATGAAGTCACGTCCTAGTTGGTAACATTTACTATGACATCATAAAACACACAAACAGCATTTACCTGGACCTACACAAACACTGCATATACAAAATAGACCAGAGCATTTACCTAGACCTACGCAAACCATAGACATAGATTCTAAAACATCCCTGGACCATTAAAGAGAGCAGTGGTACATACCTTGGAGACAGTCCCGTTCTCCTCCACCAGTAGCGGGGCGTTGTTGTTGACCGGAGGGGGCTCCGCCTGGTCATGACATAGGCAGCAGAAGAGGCTGTGGAACAGGCCTCGACTCCTGGGCTTCTTAGACGACGAGGGTGGGGGACCTGGAAGAAAATAATGAGTCCATCCGTCAGTCACACAGTCTTCCCGTATCTATTTACTCTCACTTCTCCCTGATGTGGTTTATTCACCGAGTCTTAACTTGAGACACATGTACATGCTGTAGTTTGAACTCTTGCGTAACTTGTGGGGTGATGTCGATTGAACGTATGCGTGGAAATTCCTGTAGCCCGAGTTGGGATTTGTCCCGATGCGAACAACCTATTTCTGCAGATATACTGTATGCTCAAAGGATAATACATGTGATGTAATGGTTGTTTTTCAAGTTCATTCCAGCAGAATTTATGTAATGTATAGCATCTTTAGTCTTTGACCTCATTGCGGTCATTTCGCTTCAACCCGATGCCCTTTTCCCAATGGTTTCCCAATTAACAGATAACCAAGTAAAGTCTGTTTTATTAGTTATAAGAGGAATGTCCTTGAGGCGAGAGACATGATTGTGCAGCTTTAATATTTCCATGAGGAATATGTAAACTTAGCTAAGAAAGTCATGAGAGGGGCATGTCACTTCAAATCAGTGACAGTTTGAGTAGCCACTTAAATCATTACATCTAACTCAATTTATTATAATGTCGAATCTCTATTTCTAAGCGTTGCCTGACTATGACTGCCAGTCTTGGAATAAAACATTTTCTTAAGACTAAACTGACTTCACTTTTATGTAGAGTTTTTGTTTAATATAATAAAGCTCTAGAGTTCCACGACTCACTCTCTGCAAACTGCTGCCCAATCAGAAAAGGGACAAATGTTTTCCTTAAACTCTCCTCCCTTTCATTCTCTTTATTCCCTGTCTTTCTCTCACTCGCAACGTGACCGTGTTACAAACTCTTTCACTGTCCCCCCTTTCTTTCTCTCCCTCTCCGGCCCGTTCCAGACCTGTGACCCTCCTCTGCCCACTGCCACGTACAGGTCAAACCAAAACAGGAAGGGGAAATGCGGGGGCAGATCAGAGGGGGAAACAGATCGTGTCAGCCCACCACCACTGACGCAGCAGGATCAGATGTCACACAACAAGGCAGGTTACAGAGACCAGACAGCGGCCTGGGAATAGGGCCTCGGCAGGGATACGTCTAATCCATTACCTCTCCTTTAAAGCTACAATATGTAACTTTTTGGGCGACCTGAACAAATTCACATATAAATGTGTGTTATAAATCTGTCATTCTCATTGAAAGCAGGTTGAAGAAGCAGTAGATCTGTTCTATGTACACTATTTCTATGCTTCCCATTCTTAAGTTTTGTTTTTACTGTTGGTTTTGTACACCAGCTTCAAAACAGCTGAAAATACAATGTTTTTGGTTATGGAGAAATATATTTCACAGCAGTTTAGATGGTACAATGATTCTCTACACTATACATGCTTGTTTTGTCACAGAAACTGAAATTAGACAAACTATTAGAATTTTGGCAACCAGGAAATAGTAGAGCGATTTCTGCATAGTGTATCTTTAAGAGAGGGGCCCCAATTCCAAACCAGGCCCTCCCTAGGCCCTAGCCCTAGATCCTGGTTGAGTCTGCTGCCTAACAGATATGAAAGGATTGAAAGATCAACCAGAGAGCTTTCAGGAGCTCTTATTGTATCACAGATACTTTAGATACTGCCTACCTATCAAATCCTTTCACATCTGATAAACAAGAGGAGTCTCTGGGTTGGTTAGTGACCAGTAACGCAGGTTGCCCATTGGCCCAGGTCAGCTAGAGACAGGAAGTTACAGCGTTAAACAGGAAGTCCGTCAAAGTCATGGGCTCTCACTCCATTTGTGTCTCCTGGGCATGGCTTTCACACAGTGCTTCCCTTAGGATTTATTTCAGCCATGGTGGCAAGGTACGGGGTACATTGCTACTGGCGTTACAGACATGCTAGCTGTTCCCATAGACTTCCAGTCATTGAGCCAACGACTATCCATTTAAAAAGTGTCTCTATGAATATAGGGAAACACTGCAACATAAACCTTTCTCTGAGAATAACTGTATAGTAATGTGTTATCAAAACAAATAGAGGAGCTACTCATACCAGGAAGTAAAACTACAGTCTACCTGGTACGATTACATCACACACACCAAATACAATCCCTACTTGGTGCCACCTCACACCTTGCTTGACACATTATCTCCAGACTTCTCTGAGGTCTATCACTGAGACACAGCTAGCTACCACTCCGACAACGTTGTGACCAAGTTGTGGACAACAAACCAAGATGGCATTTCTCATATAGCCTATGGCTGTAGTTTAACTGTGCCATCCATCGAGTTTTATGTTGCCAATGAGGAAGTACAAGGTGCGTGGGCAGGCCTTAATCTCTGTTTTGAATGGGTCATTATAATGTAGATACTAGGGCAGGCTATTGAAGCTGTACAGTCCTCTTGTGGTAACTACTGATTGCATAACAGCGGGAAAAGCTTTTCAAGAACGCACCACCCATAAAACATGTTAACCAGTCTTCTAGAACAATGGTGAATGTAAACAAGTCACACGTTTATAAATGCATCAGTCTGTAGCCTAGTACACAGCTGCGTTTTAAAATGTTAAAACTCTCAACAAGTTATTTCAGAAGTGTTCGCTTTTTTAGGAGGTCTATGACAGACAGCAACTGCAGCCTCGTCAATTAATTGTAGCTAGATTACGCGATTTGATTGCGTGGGCTCGTCCGTCCTCACTGCAGTAACCTTGCCTGTCAAAAAGTTGCGTCGCGTATCACAACAATGTTGCCATTTGAAGCTTAGTTGTTGCCATTCATTGTGGTCACACAATGGTAGTAGACGATTGCATATTTGATAGTTTCGTTTCGTAAACACTGTCCTCGTCGTTGAAAACACCCAATGGACGACGAACTAGGCTAGCTAACTGTGAAAAGTTTTGAGTGTGGTGCAAAACAACTGACGTGCATCTTGAGAACTTTCTCCAAAACTTACCCTTCTCTCTATTCGCCTCTTCATCTCGACTAACTTGCGTGATTATTGAGGACTGGTGGTCCATTACACCAGACTTTATTCACAATAGAAACTAAAAACTTTGTTCCGTTTTCGATTGTTCGCTGACTAGGAACATTAAATTATAATTGTGCACTAAGTTACATAACCGCAAACAGTATTTAAATACATTACGCATCCAAACGATTACATTTCTCGGCTATTCAATTACGTACCAGACCGGTATAAAATCTACAAATAAAAGTTATATACATTTAAAAGGGAGTTGGTAACTTTGTTTCAACATGGAGTTCAACTCCGCTCTCAATTTGAAGATACAAACATGGAACTCGGCGGTTTCAAGGCTTCCCATTCCTTTTAAAGTGGCACACAAATGTATGATTGTGCACCGAGAGTGGCAGTCCACTTTTGCAAGAGTACTCGACAGACTACGACGGTCCCTTGAACCATAATTATAGGCCTATTGTAATTCTGCGTTCATAACATCTTGTAATTTCGTAAATATCAGGATATGACTGGGAGAAATCTAATTGAACGCACCTCCAACTGGTATTACTAGTGGGAAACTCGTCTATCATCCCTGTGCTCCGAGTTTCCCTCTTGCACCTCTCTGACCGAGTTTGTCAACAAAAAAGACAGCAAGCATGGCGGCATCTTCAGTAATTGTTATTTATGGTAAGAACAAAATACAAATTGTTATTACAAAATTGATTCTGTTCATCTATTATAGTAGAAAAAGTGAAAGCAGCTCTGGCATACTTTTATGCCATACAAATATTTACGACTTCACAACTGGTAATTACCACCTTCCCACTTGCATATGAACGCATCATAAGTAACAAGGAAACAAAGATACATTTTCAAAATGGAACTTGAAACCTTTTAACGATAGAGAAGAAGCTGTCCACAAGCTGTTAACAGGTTGAAAGCACTACGCCGCATTCTACTTCTACCTCGACTACAACCCTCCTCGCTGACTTGGGGACTTTTATGTTCGTCATAGCCTTCCTTCACTTTTAATTACCTTTGTAGCTTGATTGACAGAAAGTATTTAATATTTCATGCAAATAAATGTAATATTATATTCTCCTCTCTCGAACACTTAAAATTATATTCGCCATGCGAATGTTTACAATTTACAGTAGTAGAGTACATCAGTTGCTTTGCGTAGCCTACTGTACTCTAGAACTTTTTATATTCTCAAAGGAACGCCCAGTTAGGGAACCCTTGAAACTGACTGACGAGGGGAAAAGGATAGGGAGTGTCGTTCAAGTGCAAGCACTGTCGGAACAACCGCTTTAGTTCAATAGGAGTCCAATTTAAAGGGAAGAATAATGAGAATGTGTGTTTTGCAATTGTATCAATAGTTTATTACAGACTATTTCATAAAAACATTTTAAACCATTTCCACATTATAAACACTGCAAATTAAAACATTTACAAATATTCAACCATCCAAAGTCATACAAAAAGAAATACTGTATGTATGATGAAAAGTAATACATAGGAGTCTGTATACCAAAAAGGACTTTCTGTGTATTCTTTCTTCATGGCACCTATGTCCATTTTGTGCAGTAGGCCTAATGGTTGACAAAAGTGTCCCAAAATTGTATGATATGAATAGTTCAATAAATGAACAGAACACATATTGGGCATCATCTGTAAGTAAGCCATTTACATGGACAACACATTTACATGATAAAGTTTGTAAATTGACCCATTTTAGGCAAAATTGACTGCTGGTCAAGCTAAGAGCAACCTGTCCAATCAACAGAACATACTGTAGAATTCTAGTCCAGCCATTGGCGCAGTGATGACATTGATGAGGTGTGAGAAATCCAATAGAAGACTAGAATCTACATAATCAAAGTCTGGCCGTTTTCATCAATGAAGTTGCACTATTGTTCAACTTGAGCATCAACCACAGGACATCTGGTTGCGCCACTGACTACTAAGATACTCTACTATATTCACAGGTTTATTATCTGTATTTATGAACAGTATAATCACAATGGTGAGCAATATTTTTGCACTGTTTTCATTGTATTTAGAAAATCACCCAAAAGAAGAAAAAAAGCACACATGCAAATAAATTAACATGAAAAAGGTAAACAGGTCACATACAATTTCATGAACAAAAACCTTTTTGGTTTTGTGTTTTTGAAATGTGTAAATAAATGCAACATAAATTAGCAGCATAAATGATGGTACATTCACATAATCACCACCAAATATCAGGATGCAGAAATAAGGCTGTGCTCTAAAATCAAACTGACAAATATGTTCCAGGTTAATTGTATTGAATGAATTTTCCAAACCAAATGTCCTGTTTTATATATTTAAAAGTTCTACACACATTGCGATAGCAAGCTCGGAGTAGTACTAGCAGACAGTAGACCTGAAATAGAAACAAATCGTGCCAGGTCCAAAAACAAACGATAACTCAATATTTTGAAACCGTGGTGTCCAACAATCCAACAACTGGATGAAAATCTCAGTTGATGAACTGTCCAAGATTCATTCTGTTAGTTCTCAGTAGAATGAGACTCCATGCAGTCTGTGGGCTGGTGCAATGCTCATGGCTCTAGTCTCTACTCCCATAACTTACTGTGGGGGATGAGGACTCAGTCCTCCCTCTATTATGGAGCCCACGGTTGTGCACCACACATCCTCCATACCTCCACCCTCTGGTGGCCAGTTAACACTGACATAAGGCATATGCCTTCACTTAGGTAGGTTTGGTGTGGTCGATGTGGTTGAAGAAGCTGAGCTGGAGTAGGAGCGTAGGAGGACCCTGTGTTTGGTGGCGACCTCGGTGCGACGTCGATGGTGCTCCCCCAGGAACTCCTTCAGCTTGGTGGTGGTGAAGGTGAGCGTCTGTCTCCTCAGCTTCATCAGGTACGAGTCCTGCAGCCATGCGTGGGTGATACAGTCCTTGGTGCTCGGACGGGCCCTGCGTTGCAATAAAACACATTGTCCAATCAGGGATCAGAACACAGGAGTCCTGTACTGATCTAGGATCATGACCCCACTTTTTTAAAACATTGTAATTTTAATTTAATTTAATTTTCGGGGTATCCAATTGGTAGTTAGGCTTGTCTCATCGCTGCAACTCCCGCACGGACTCGGGAGAGGCGAAGGTCGAGAACCATGTGTCCTCTGAAACACAACCCAGCCAAGCCGTACTGCTTCTTGACACGGTAGCCAGCTGCACCAATGTGTCGGAGGAAACACCGTACAACTGGCAACTGTGTCAGCGTGCATTGCGCCCGCCCCGCCACAGGAGTCACTAGAGCGTGATGGGACAAGAATATCCCTGCCGGTCAAACCCTCCCCTAACCCGGACGACATTGGGCGAATTGTACGCCACCCCATGGGTCTCCCGGTCGCGGCCGGCTGCAACAGAGCCTGGACTCGAACCAGGATATCTAGTGGAAGTGGCCTTAGACCACTGCGCCACTCGGGAGGCTATGACCCCACTTTCCATGTAATCTTATTCATTATGATCTAAAAGGCTAAAATGATCCTGGATCATCACTCCACTCCTGGTTTGTTAAATAAGACAATGATGTAGCTACTCTTTGAAGCACTCACCAGGCATAGCTACTCAGCATCTTCTTGAGGAACATCGAGGCACTTTGGGAGACGTTGGGGTAGAGCTTGGTCGGGTCAAACTTGGCAATCTGGATTTTGGTCTCAGTCTGGTGTGGGTCTTTGTCCTGAAAAGGCAGTCTACCGCTAAGCCTGAACAAAAGTGTCATAGACAATGAGAGTTCTGAGAGAAAAAAAGAAATCGCACAACTTCACAGACCTATGACAATAGTGACTATGAAATGAGTAAGTTGTATATTTACATGACGTAGGTTAGAACCCCCAGGCTCCAGATGTCAGCTGGAGGGCCGACCACATCACCTTTCACCATCTCCGGAGCTTTTCACACCAGCATAGAAGGAGCAGAGAGAGAGTTAAGAGGAAAGTAGTGATCAAGGTGATGATAACAGCTTATTACCCAAGAAGTACTTGGCGTGTACCAGTTCTAGATACCAGTGGTAAATTCAATAAAGTGTTACCAACTCACACATATACTCCAGTGTGCCCAGGCCGCTGTTGTATTGTTTGAGGGAGAGAGGGTTGAAGTTCTGCGCGCTGCCAAAATCTACGATCTTGATGACATTGAGGTTGGTGACCATGACGTTGTCAGGCTTGATGTCTAGATGGAGGATGCGTCTGTTGTGGAGGTACTCCAAACCCTGAAGGAGCTGAACCAGGTAACACACCACGTCATCCTCCGAGTAACGGAACCTTAGCAGGAAAATAGATTTATTCCACGGATATGTTGTAGAGCACAGCTGAGAGCAGTGTGCAAGTCTGTGTATGTGTGTGTGTGTGTACGTGTGTGTATGTGTGTGTGTGTGTGTGTGTGTGAGCATCATGCTCCACACACCTGTCTATAAGGCTGTGGAGCAGCTCCTTGCCAGTGCAGTACTCAGCCACCAGTACCAGGTAACGTGGGGTGACGTAGGCCTCGTGGAGGGTCATGACCTTGTCGTTGTGGAGAGACTTGAGGATCTCATACTCCTGCAGGATGGACTTCTTAGTCTCCTGGTCGTACGGAACGATCTTAGCCATGAAGACGTGTCCTGTGGCGTTCTCTCGACACTCCCGGACCACACCGAACCGCCCTCTGGCCAGACAGAGACAATACGGCAGTTTAGTCACTAAATAATGTGTGGTTAAACATGAAGCCAGTTTCCCTGACTGAAATGAACCATATAAGTAGTAGTAATAGCAATACTGTGTAGTGTAATAGTGTACTACTGTAGCTGTAGAAATATTGACCACATCTCTAACATCTGTCACCTGGCTTTCTCATCCAGGAAGGTGTAGGGCTTCTGTGGGACTCCCTGTCGTAGAGCTGTCTCACCCGGCTTGAGTGTGGTGCGGTCCCTGGGGGTCCCTCGAACAGGGGTGCCCCTCCCCTCCCCTATTGGGCTCAGACTGCTGACCTGGAGCACTTGGGGGGAGAAAGAGGGGGCCGGGAGGGGGCTGGGGGCCATACGGGCAGGGGCGTAGGTAGGAACGGATGCCATGACGGGCTTGGTGGGGGTGGAAGGAGGTGTAACGAGAGGGAGAGGGGGAGAGATGGGCGGGGTTTGGGTCATGGGTGGGACCACGTTGACAGGACTCTGGGGTTTGGGGAGGACGAAGGGAGGAGGTTTGACTACAGGCGGGGAGGGGAGAGTTGGAGGGGTGGTAGGGGTGACCGCCAGGGGTTCAGTTGGAGGGGTTGTGATGGCAGGGCTGGAGGGGGCCGAAGGTTTAGAGGGAGAGAGAGCTGCGGTGGGAGCAGGGAAGGGCGCAGGGGAGGTTAGAGAGGTCTGTGTAAGGGAGGGTGAAGAGGGAGAGACAGTGGACACCGTTTTACCAGGAGGTTGCATTACTGCTGGTTTGACCTTTGGGATAACAGTCACTAAGGTGGTAGCGGCTGGGGCAGGGTGGGGGGGAGGTGAGGAGATTGTCTTCACAATGGCCACCGCTGGAGAGGACACGCCTACTGCAAAGCAAACACATCTCTCTTCAATATCATATTATCATAACCATTTTGTGAAACAAATATGCAACAATACAAAAAAAACGGCAGAACTTTCTTTACCACCTCTTTTGATCCAATTTAACACAATTTACAGAATTTGAACCCCCTGTCCAAAAGGTGTGTTTCAGCACCTGTTGAGTCCAGGCTGACTTTGTCCGATGTGTTGCTGTAGGGTCCCTGTCCAGCCTTGTTGACGCAGGCCACTCTGAACCTAAAGGCGCCCCCTGGTGGCAGGTCTGTCACGTTGTAGTAACAGTCAGCCACTCCAGTCGCTATGATCAGCCAGTTGGCATCACCTGAAAGGAGAAAGAAAAGAATGCTTCATTTATATGATTGCCAATTGCGTTACGTTATATCAATATGGTCAAATACCCAAATTATATGCGTCACTTTGACTTTACACACCACTGTCATTTGTTGCAGTACTTATAATCCACACAAGGTGGAGATAGTGTTTCATGTTGATGATGAAACAGATGAAGGTTATGTTTACAATATCAGTTGTACACTAAGGTGGTGTGGAGCCATAATTATCTGTCATAGTCACAACTGATACAGAGGAATAACAGAATAACAAAAGAACATTCACATGGTAATGAGGAGATAGTGGGGCACAATCCAATGAACAAACACAGACAACAACAATCATCCAAAGCCCAGCCTGGCAATAACTGTGTGGTAATACAAGGTATGAAGCCATCCAATTCAATCAGTCCTGAAATCATATTAACATTCATGTCATTCCCACTTTGATACAATCCTAACGATGTAGGCTCTACAATGATTCACCGTATTATGAGACCATAATGACTTATAAAGCATGATGAAATAGAGCTCATTATCAGTCTATGTGGCCAGTTTGTACTGTGAGCATTTGCCCAGTGTTTGAGTTATTCACTGCACAGTAGTGTTTAAAGTGACAGCCAAAGGTGTTTCCTATCCAACCGTCAATAAGGATAATACATTTGGGTGAAGCGGGCTGTAAAATAAATCAAAAATTAATATTTGGCTTCAGTTCATGGAGATGACTAGCCTGGAATCCAAATTGATAATCTCAGTGTCATTCGTGACATCAATTTGGGCTCCAGGCTAGGAGATGAATGTCAACCCACCTTCTGTCTTCCTCTCCAGAGAGTAGCTACAGGGGGGCTTGGTGTCGGCTGGTTTCCATAGCACCAGGGCTGTGTTGTTGTATGTCTGGGGAACCTCCGGGGTGCCTGGCCTTTTGGGGACACCTGGAGGGGGTGACAGAGGGGAGGAGGGTGGGGTGGAGGGGAGATGAAGGAGGGGTAGAGGGGAGATAAAGGAGGGGTAGAGGGGAGATAAAGGAGGGGTAGAGGGGAGATGAAGGAGGGGTGGAGGGGAGATAAAGGAGGGGTAGAGGGGAGATGAAGGAGGGGTGGAGGGGAGATAAAGGAGGGGTAGAGGGGAGATAAGGAGGGGTAGAGGGGAGATGAAGGTGGGGTAGAGGGGAGATAAAGGAGGGGTAGAGGGGAGATAAAGGAGAGGTAGAGGGGAGATAAAGGAGAGGTAGAGGGGAGATGAAGGAGGGGTGGAGGGGAGATAAAGGAGGGGTAGAGGGGAGATGAAGGAGGGGTAGAGGGGAGATGAAGGAGGGGTAGAGGGGAGATGAAGGTGGGGTGGAGGGGAGATGAAGGAGGGGTAGAGGGGAGATGAAGGAGGGGTAGAGGGGAGATGAAGGTGGGGTAGAGGGGAGATAAAGGAGGGGTAGAGGGGAGATAAAGGTGGGGTAGAGGGGAGATGAAGGTGGGGTAGAGGGGAGATAAAGGAGGGGTAGAGGGGAGATGAAGGTGGGGTAGAGGGGAGATGAAGTTGGGTTAGAGGGGAGATAAAGGAGGGGTAGAGGGGAGATAAGGAGGGGTAGAGGGGAGATGAAGTTGGGGTAGAGGGGAGATAAAGGAGGGGTAGAGGGGAGATGAAGGAGGGGTGGAGGGGAGATAAAGGAGGGGTAGAGGGGAGATAAGGAGGGGTAGAGGGGAGATGAAGGAGGGGTAGAGGGGAGATGAAGGAGGGGTGGAGGGGAGATAAAGGAGGGGTAGAGGGGAGATAAAGGAGGGGTAGAGGGGAGATGAAGGAGGGGTGGAGGGGAGATAAAGGAGGGGTGGAGGGGAGATAAAGGAGGGGTAGAGGGGAGATAAGGAGGGGTAGAGGGGAGATGAAGGAGGGGTAGAGGGGAGATGAAGGAGGGGTAGAGGGGAGATGAAGTTGGGGTGGATGGGAGATGAAGTTGGGGTAGAGGGGAGATGAAGGTGGGGTGGAGGGGAGATGAAGGTGGGGTAGAGGGGAGATGACAGTGGGGTGGAGGGGAGATGAATGTGGGGTGGAGGGGAGATGACAGTGGGGTGGAGGGGAGATGAAGGTGGGGTGGAGGGGAGATGACAGTGGGGTGGATGGGAGATGAAGGTGGGGTAGAGGGGAGATGACAGTGGGGTGGAGGGGAGATGAAGGTGGGTGGATGGGAGATGAAGGTGGGGTGGAGGGGAGATGAAGGTGGGGTAGAGGGGAGATGACAGTGGGGTGGAGGGGAGATGACAGTGGGGTGGAGGGGAGATGACAGTGGGGTGGAGGGGAGATGAAGGTGGGGTGGATGGGAGATGAAGTTGGGGTGGATGGGAGATGAAGGTGGGGTGGAGGGGAGATGAAGGTGGGGTAGAGGGGAGATGAAGGTGGGGTGGAGGGGAGATGAAGTTGGGGTGGATGGGAGATGAAGGTGGGGTGGATGGGAGATGAAGGTGGGGTAGAGGGGAGATGAAGTTGGGTTAGAGGGGAGATAAAGGAGGGGTAGAGGGGAGATAAGGAGGGGTAGAGGGGAGATGAAGTTGGGGTAGAGGGGAGATAAAGGAGGGGTAGAGGGGAGATGAAGGAGGGGTGGAGGGGAGATAAAGGAGGGGTAGAGGGGAGATAAGGAGGGGTAGAGGGGAGATGAAGGAGGGGTAGAGGGGAGATGAAGGAGGGGTGGAGGGGAGATAAAGGAGGGGTAGAGGGGAGATAAAGGAGGGGTAGAGGGGAGATGAAGGAGGGGTGGAGGGGAGATAAAGGAGGGGTGGAGGGGAGATAAAGGAGGGGTAGAGGGGAGATAAGGAGGGGTAGAGGGGAGATGAAGGAGGGGTAGAGGGGAGATGAAGGAGGGGTAGAGGGGAGATGAAGTTGGGGTGGATGGGAGATGAAGTTGGGGTAGAGGGGAGATGAAGGTGGGGTGGAGGGGAGATGAAGGTGGGGTAGAGGGGAGATGACAGTGGGGTGGAGGGGAGATGAATGTGGGGTGGAGGGGAGATGACAGTGGGGTGGAGGGGAGATGAAGGTGGGGTGGAGGGGAGATGAAGGTGGGGTAGAGGGGAGATGAAGGTGGGGTGGAGGGGAGATGAAGGTGGGGTAGAGGGGAGATGACAGTGGGGTGGAGGGGAGATGAATGTGGGGTGGAGGGGAGATGACAGTGGGGTGGAGGGGAGATGAAGGTGGGGTGGAGGGGAGATGAAGGTGGGGTAGAGGGGAGATGACAGTGGGGTGGATGGGAGATGAAGGTGGGGTAGAGGGGAGATGACAGTGGGGTGGAGGGGAGATGAAGGTGGGTGGATGGGAGATGAAGGTGGGGTGGAGGGGAGATGAAGGTGGGGTAGAGGGGAGATGACAGTGGGGTGGAGGGGAGATGACAGTGGGGTGGAGGGGAGATGACAGTGGGGTGGAGGGGAGATGAAGGTGGGGTGGATGGGAGATGAAGTTGGGGTGGATGGGAGATGAAGGTGGGGTGGAGGGGAGATGAAGGTGGGGTAGAGGGGAGATGACAGTGGGGTGGAGGGGAGATGACAGTGGGGTGGAGGGGAGATGACAGTGGGGTGGAGGGGAGATGAAGGTGGGGTAGAGGGGAGATGACAGTGGGGTGGAGGGGAGATGAAGGTGGGGTGGAGGGGAGATGAAGTTGGGGTGGATGGGAGATGAAGGTGGGGTGGATGGGAGATGAAGGTGGGGTGGAGGGGAGATGAAGGTGGGGTAGAGGGGAGATGACAGTGGGGTGGAGGGGAGATGAAGGTGGGGTGGAGGGGAGATGAAGTTGGGGTGGATGGGAGATGAAGGTGGGGTGGATGGGAGATGAAGGTGGGGTGGAGGGGAGATGAAGGTGGGGTAGAGGGGAGATGACAGTGGGGTGGAGGGGAGATGAAGGTGGGGTGGAGGGGAGATGAAGTTGGGGTGGATGGGAGATGAAGTTGGGGTAGAGGGGAGATGAAGGTGGGGTGGAGGGGAGATGAAGGTGGGGTGGAGGGGAGATGAAGGAGGGGTGGAGGGGAGATGACAGTGGGGTAGAGGGGAGATGAAGGTGGGGTAGAGGGGAGATGAAGGTGGGGTGGAGGGGAGATGAAGGTGGGGTAGAGGGGAGATGAAGGTGGGGTAGAGGGGAGATGAAGGTGGGGTGGAGGGGAGATGAAGGTGGGGTGGAGGGGAGATGAAGGTGGGGTGGAGGGGAGATGAAGGTGGGGTGGAGGGGAGATGAAGGTGGGGTAGAGGGGAGATGAAGGTGGGGTGGAGGGGAGATGAAGGTGGGGTGGAGGGGAGATGAAGGTGGGGTAGAGGGGAGATGAAGGTGGGGTGGAGGGGAGATGAAGGTGGGGTGGAGGGGAGATGACAGTGGGGTGGAGGGGAGATGACAGTGGGGTAGAGGGGAGATGAAGTTGGGGTAGAGGGGAGATGAAGGGTTAGGAGCAATAGGAAGTTAGAGGGAGATGTTGGGTATGGTGGAGGGGGAAGTTTGAGTAAAAAAAGTTTTATTGTCACATATTTTGATGGGTTAGGGTGTCACAGAGGGGGAGGTTTGGAGAAGGGGAGAGTTTGGATGGGGTGGGGTGTCACAGAGGGGGAGGTTTGGAGAAGGGGAGAGTTTGGATGGGGTGGGGTGTCACAGAGTGGAAGTATGGAGATAGCCGATGGAAAGAGGAGAAACCACAGAGGACAGAGAGATGGGTTTGAGCATTTTTTTAAAGCAAACTGTACACAGCACTAATAGCTTTTCACCCTGATATGATGATGCATTTTAATGAAGGCTGCCCACTGCTGAGACTGATCGAGCCAAGGCCTCAGACCTCAGACAAGATGAGCAGTCTGGGGAATCTCTCACCCAACAGATTGATGGCAAATGGAGACAGATAGCATCAGCAGACGGGATTAGCAATGCAGACGCCCAGACAGTGTTCCCAGAGCAATTCAATTTGAAGCTGTGAAAATCGAACTGAAATGTGGCGCATTGAGTCTGACACCTGAATAAGAGAGAGAGGCCATCAAGTGTCTGGAGTCACCTAGTTCTGTCGCTTTGCTGATGGCTATTTGACATCTTTATTGATATTGTTATTTATAGCCTGCTGTCTGGACAAGAACCAACAGATGCCAAATCATAATTTGATCATCCTGTTGTTGCAGGAACAAAAAAAAAAGACTTCTATAGTTTGTAATTTCCACTTTAAAATGTCAGACTTTATTTGCCTTAACGAAAAATGTATCAACCCCTACAAAGAAATAATATTAATTATAATCCACATAATAATTCACATTTCCTGTTGCTGCAGGATTCTTTTCCTGTTGTGAAAAACTGGGTCAAATTAAGATCCGGAAACTGTAGTAGCTAGATGGACTGTCTGAGTGACAGTTGATTATTTGATTCTAACACATTGGATTACAGCCTGGGAGCGCATCTTTCTATTTGTAATAAGCAGAACTCTCCTCTTGGAATAATTATAAAGAGGTTGTAAATTCAAGGCAAAAAGCCATTAGTTTAATCAGCCGTAAACTACATTAATATTTATGCCCATGTCATTAATATGCATTTCATTCACACTCGAATACAAATCCTATTACCTAAACCTTTCAAGGTTCATCACATCGTAAAGATTCATAATAAATGTTTTTGCTTAGAATGAAGGGCAAATACCCCTTTCTCGATTCAGTGTAAATGTCATGTTTACACTAAAGGTTTTGTATGCAATTCAAATCCAATAGATTTGTCCAGGATATTAGAATATCACATGAAGATAACGGTTAAAAAAATTGGTATTTTCCTGTTTCCCCACAAATCTAAATGACGGGATTATCGTTGATAATAACATTTTCTTGTAGATAACATGTTACTCACAGGCCAGGGACAGTGTGCAGGAGCTGGTGACGCTGGCTAAGGGGTTACTGGCCACACACTCATAGAGCCCTGCGTCCCTCCTGCTGGTCTTCATGATGGTAACGAGCTGCCTGCCGTCTGGACAGGAGATCAGGTTCATCCTGTCGTCCATCTCCAGTGGTTTCTTATCTGTGGACAATCAAACCCATCAACAATAATAATTACAGTGGCATCCTGTAAAGTAATGTCTTATTTTACAGTCCTATTTCAAAAGGTGTTTATCTAGTATTCGATGAGAAACTTTATGGAAATAATGAGCAATCTCTAACATCAACACAAGTTTAGGAAGTCGTGCTCACACAGGGCACCATGTAAGTATGATGGGTTATGACAATATATCATCCCTTCAAAGGCAACAACCAACGTTTCAGCAGCAGCTCCTACGGTAATGCTTTGTTAGACAGCGCTGTTGCAAAGAGTGTTGTGTCTGTCAGCTCTATGAGTTCTTACCTTTTGTCCAGCTGATTTGTGGGTGGGGGCTGCCAGCCGGGAGGCAGCTAAGAGTGACAGGGTCACCCTCCAATAAGACGTGGTCCCTCAGCTTGATGTGGAACACAGGAGGGAAATCTGGGAAAAACAAGGGTGTGGCTTAATAATAATATTGAACATGAACACTGAGCATGAACTTAGAACGTAAAAGCAGTGTGCAGCTTTTCTATTTCATTGCCAAACTCCAACTCTGTATGCACATTCAACATAAAGGCAACTGGTTGCCGAATTTAGCAGACAGTACTAGAGGAAGTGCGGGAGTACTGCAGGCTGCCTGATGACCCCTCACCCTTGGCTGAGGGGAGGTCAGTCTGAGAGGGGGTCTTATCCTTCCTGCTCCTGCCCAGACCCCACCTGTCCCACCGCGACCGCCTGTCAGTCTCTGGAGCTGTGGAGAACAAGACATAATGGCAAACAGCTGAGACAGACAAACCTGAGGAGGTGAGCTAATATCTCCAGTATCTATGCTGCAATAGTCTATGTGCCTGGGGGATAGTGTCAGGCTGTCCTATCTGGTGTAATTCTCCTGTCTTATCGGGTGCCCTTTGATCTTAGGTGTACTCTCTCTAATTCCTCACTCACTCACTCACTCACTCACTCACTCACTCACTCACTCACTCACTCACTCACTCACTCACTCACTCACTCACTCACTCACTCACTCACTCACTCACTCACTCTCCCCTCCCGTAGGACCTGAGACCTAGGACCATGCCTCAGAACTACCTGGCCTGATGACTCCTGGCTGTCCCCGTCCCCAGTCCACCTGGTTGTGCTGCTGATCCAGGACCTGCTATTTTGACCCTCTCTCTCTCCCACCACCTGCTGTCTCGACCTCTGAATGCTTGGCTATGAAAAGCCAACTGACATTTACTCCTGAGGTGCTGACCTGTTGCACCCTCTATAACCACTGTGATTATTATTTGACCCTGCTGGTGATCTTTGAACGTTTGAACATGTTGAAGAACGATCTGGCCTTAATAGCCATGTACTCTTACACTTTTAGAAAAGAAATTGCTATCTAGAACCTAAAAGGGTTCTTCGGTTGTCCCCATAGGAGAAGCCTTTGAAGAACCCTTTTTGGTTCCAGGTAGAACCCTTTCCTGAGAGGGTTTTACATGAAACTCAAAAGAGTTCTAATTGGAACCAAAAAGGGTTCTTCAAAGGCTTCTATGGGGACAGCTGAAGAAACCTTTGGGAATCCTTTTTTCTGAGATTGTATAATCTACACCCTGCACAGCCAGAAGAGGACTGATGTAAAAAGAGCTTTATAAATACATTTGATTGATATTTGATGGAAATTGCCAATGCCATCTTAGCCAGCATAATATAACAAGATACATATTACTTACTGAGCGACTTTTGACTTTTTGACTTTTCGGAATGAAGGCTTGATGCAGACCCAATGGATTCCTTGGACACTTTGGATTCTTTGTTTGTCTGTTTGGCTAGCTGATTCTCTGGGATCCCCATCTCTTTGAGACCTCTTCCCTCGGACTGGGAATGTCGATGATGGGAAAACAGTGGAGTTTTCCTTCCCTCTGGCTTCTCTTCCTTCATCTCTTTCCTATCCTCTGACTGGCTTCGGACTTTCCCAGAAATTCCTGCCACCTTGTTCTCAAACTTCTTCCTCATCGCCAAGACGGGGGAATCGCTGACCTTCTTAAAATCCTTTTCTTCTGCATCTTTACGACTTTTCTCTTCCTCCACGCGTCGCTTGGCCTCTTTCTCCTCCTTCCTTTCCTCTGACTTGCTCCTCAAACTGGCTGAGATACCCGCTACTTTGCTCTCGAACTTCCGCCGCATGGCGAAGACAGACGACTCCTCCATCTTTTTGCGTTCTCTCGCCTCCTGCTCTCTCCGAGCCTCTATATTGTCCAGCTCTGTCGTGTCCAGACTCTTACTGCGGCCTATGGCCCAGCACACCCTGCGCTTACTGGCCGCAGGCTCAGTCTCCTTTGACTTCTCCTCCTTTTTATCTATGGACGGGGTCCTCTTGGTGCGCATGGAGAACCGTCCAATGATGCCCAGGGACCCTGTGTCTCTCTCCACCTCCCTCAAGTCCTGGACGGACTTGGACTTCTCCTGCAATCCTTGGGGCACCATCTCCAGCGGCGCCCCCAGACGCCCCGGCCGGTATACCTCCTCACCCTCGCCTGTCTTACGGGGAAGGGTCGGGGACTTCTCTTCTGATTTGGTCCTGGTAAGTCTCCGGAGCCCACGGGTAAGGGATGACTCACGCTTCTTGAACCTGGATTCAAAGACTTCCTCTGAGTCGATGTCCTTGATATCTGTTCTGAGTGGCGTGGTAGGTTGGCGTGGGGTGGTGGGGCGGTCTGGGACCGTAGACGAGCTAGTCGAGATGGTTGGGCTTGTTGGGCGTTCGGTGGCCACCTTGGCAAAGACGGCAGGGTGTTCAGGAAATGTGGGGCTAGGTGTTGATTGAGATCTCCGGCTGCTGTCAGGTTTTCCAGATGGTACTACAATAGTTTGCATCACATTGGCATACGCAGACGTTTTTTCTGTAGGCATAACCCCTGAAGAATCATAACCTTTTGCTTTCACCTCTTCTTTCTTTAACTCTATCTCCTGCTTTTCTTTCTGTTCATCTTCCTCAGTATTCTCCTCCTCTATGACGATCACAGGAGCTAACACAGTAGGAGACCTGCCCTGGGAAATCTCCCTCTTCGACTCGTGTCTATCAACCCTCTCCTGTGCTTTGGTCCTTCTCTCCATCTCTTCATCTCTTTCAGAAGTCTCCTCAGACTTGCTCTTCTTCTTCTCCACTGGCTCTTTCTCTTCCCTCGCTCCTTGGTCCTCTTTGACTGGTGTGGGCTGTATGGAGGAGGGCCCATGAGAGTAAGGTCTGGAATCCAGCCTGGTCTGCTCCGTAATTGCTGATATGGAAGTGGCCTCCTGGAGGTCTTTCCCCTGTGCATTCCTCTCAATGCTCTGGGTCCTTTCAGCACTGTCTCTCCTCTCAGTGCTCTGGCTAGATGTGCTAGTGGGGATCTCTAAGGGGGCTCCAAACTGCCGGTGTAGGGGCATGGGCTCCGAGTCTCCCTGACTGAAAGAGGAACTCTTCTGGAACATTTTGGTTTTGGATGTGTCCTCCACTGTACTTTCGGTAGAGGCTGCTCTGGCCAGCGACCGCTCTGGCGCCCCCACCCTGGATCTCCTTAAGTTTCGGTCCAGGGACGAGGTTCGCCTCTCGTTGTCCATTCCAAGGGTCTCCAGCAGAGGACCTCGCAGGCCGCTTTTGCTGTTGCCTCCCCTCAGCAGCCTCTGTCTCATCAGTTCCAGTTTGAGGGCATAGTCCTCCTGGCTCATCTTAGCCGCCCCAGGGCTGGGGCTCCGATTTGGTAGCTCCATGGAAACTGCCTTTTTAAGGCTTTTTTTGCCGCTGTCTTCCTTGCCCTCCTCCACAGCCCCCTCCTCTGGCTCAATGTGGAGAAGCAGAGCCGAGTCAGCTGAACTGCCCCTCCTCATCGTCGCTCTCCGGGACTTCGTCGGAGTGTCATCCTCCTCCACACTCGAGCCCTTCTTCAGGGGGACTCTCTTTGTTTTCACTGCAGTCTTCTCCTCTTCTGAAGACCCACCATCTTCCTCGGTTGTTACCCTTTTTCTCGTTCCTCTGCTTCCTCCTAATTCCTTGGCCTCCTTTTTGGACACCACCTCCTCTATGGGCTGTTCCCTGTGCCGGGTTAACCACGCCCCTTCCACTGTCCCATTGGACCTGGAAGGTGGTCCTGTGACGTCCTCGTCACCTGGTATCTCGTTGAGGGAGACCCTAGAGCCGGAGAAGACCATAGATAGAGGCATGGGGATGAAGGGGAGTTCGTCCACATCTTCGTCCGAGTCAGAGGATGAGGAGGGTGGGGGCGATCCCTCTTTGAGGTGACGGGCCACAGCGATGGAGATGTGGTTGGACGAGTCGTTGAGAAGCTCAGGGATGGAGCGCATCACCATCTTGGATTTGTAGCTGATGAGGGAACGCTGGGTAGAGATAGGGAAAAAGGGACGTGTTAAAGGAGTAATTTGGAAGGTACTTAGAGAGATTCATTGAAGTGCATTAATCAATGTACTACTAAATAATTAATGCCTTACCTGCCAACGTCTTCGAGATAAGACCTGCTTTAGGATCGCTGTGTTGATGCTCTTGTCTTTTAATGAAGTCTTGAACCAGGGGTGGCGAAGGCTCTCTGTAGCGTTAGGCCTCCTGAGAGTAAAACATCACATGGTGACGAATTAAACACTAAGTCCCAAACACTTATTTTCTGTTCTTATTTTGTGTTGAAATTGTTTGTATTCCAAATATAAGGGAATTCATTACAATCCATTTATACCAAGGCATTATCATCAATAACACTCACAGTCTGTCAGCCACCAGCAGTTTGATGACGAATCCCTTGGCCTCTCTACAGAGGTCAGCAAACATACTCTCCTCAAAAGCCACATTTTGGTTCCTGATGTTGAGGACGGTGCATCTGTCGTTCTCCCCAGCAAAAGGAGACACACCAGTCAGGCTAGAAGGGAAATATTTTATGTCTTTTACTGAGACTGTTTACTAGCTGTCAAATCCATTTTAAGTGGGTCAACTGAAGCCTGTGGCAATATGCAAACAATATGCAGGTGATATGCATTGGTGTTTTGCTTACTGAGGTTAAAGAGTGTGACGAGAAATTACATTTCAAGATTGACAGAAATGTAATGCAAAAGGTGTATTGAATTCTAAGAATATCTCAACCAGACACATTTATCATGTTCTTAGTCCAACCAGAACCTTAACCACTCACCATAGGTAAGTGATAACCCCAATAGGCCTGTGAACAGAGAGAGGGAGAGGAATTACTTTCAGAGGGCAAGATGAAGGAGAGAGGGAGAGAGCGATAAAATCATGATTAATCAGGAAATAGATTAAAGGAGTCTCCAGCCCCCTCCCACGACCAGGTGCTCACCAGATGTCTGTTGCCTTGGAGACCGGCGTTTGGTTAACGATCTCCGGGGCAACAAATTCCGGAGTGCCGTATTTGCAGTAGTGGGCTTCATTGGTCTCCAGCTTGACGGCATTGCCAAAGTCACAGATGCGGATCTTGTCACTGTGTCGGCCTGCCATGAGGATGTTCTCAGGCTGGGTGGGTTGGAGAAAAACAGGGAATTATTAAGAACATCAGCTAGGTTTCCGTCCAATTGGCAACAGATTTTCATGCTAATATTCTAAAATACAAATAAAATGTACATTAGAGACCATCCTCTGTTATTTGATCTATGTAAAACTATGACTTGATTTGTGTAATCTTATTCATTTTAGTGTACATGTTTTGAGTGAGGAAAGTACATTGGTATCTGAGTAGTATGTATTCTGGGGTTTGAAATATTCTTTCCTTGTTATATTAAGTAAGTTGATAATTGCAAAAGTATCTGTTATACAGTGCCTTCGGAAAGTATTCAGACCCCTTGACTTTTTCCACATTTTGTTACATTACAGCCTTATTCTAAAATGAATTTAATTTAAAAAAAATCTGCAATCTACACACAATACTCCATAATGACAAAGCAAAAAAAGGCTTTTAGAATTTGTAAAAATCAGAAATACCTTATTTACAGAAGTATTCAGACCCTTTGCTATGAGACTCGAAATTAAGCTCAGGTCCATAGAGCTTCGACACAGGATTGTGTCCAGCCACAGATCTGGGGAAGGGTACTAAAAAATGTCTGCAGCATCGAAGGTCCCCAAGAACACAGTGGCCTCCATCATTCTTAAATGGAAGAAGTTTGGAACCACCAAGACTCCTCCTAGAGCTGGCCGCCCGGCCAAACTGAGCAATCGGGGGAGAAGGGCCTTGGTAAGGGAGGTGACAAAGAACCCAATGGTCACTCTGACAGAGCTCTAGAGTTCCTCTATGGAGATGGTTGTGACAGAAAGGTTTTCCCATCTCTGCAGCACTCCACTAATCCGACCTTTATGGTAGAGTGGCCAGACGGAAGCCACTCCTCAGTAAAAGGCACATGACAGCCCGCTTGAAGTTTGCCAAAAGGCACCTAAAGACTCTCAGGCCATGAGAAACAGATTTTCTGGTCTGATGAAACCAAAATTTAACTCTTTGGCTTGAATGCCAAGCGTCACATCTGGAGGAACCTGGCACCATCCCTACAGTGAAGCATGGTGGTGTCAGCAACATGCTGTGGGGATGTTTTTCAGTGGCATGGACTGGGAGACTAGTCAGAATTGAGGCAAAGATGAACGGAGCAAAGTACAGAGAAATCCTTGATGAAAACCTGCTCCAGAGCGCTCACAACCTCAGACTGGAGAAAAGGTTCACCTTCCAACAGGACAACCACCCTAAGCACACAGCCAAGACAACGCAGGAGTGGCTTCAGGACAAGTCTCTGAATGTCCTTGAGTGGCCCAGCCAGAGCCCGGACTTGAACCGATCGAACATCTCTGGAGAGACCTGCAAGTAGCTGTGCATCAACCCTCCCCATCCAACCTGGCAGACCTAGAGAGGATCTGCAGAAAGGACTGGGAGAAACTCCCCAAATACAGTTGTGCCAAGTTTGTATCTTGTAGCGTCATACCCAAGAAGACTCAAGGCTGTAATCGCTGCCAAGGTTTTTAATATTTAGTACATTTGCAAAAATGTCTAGAAACCTGTTTTTGATTCATCATTATGGGGTATTGTGTGTAGATTGATGAGGGGCACATTTTTTTAAATACATTTTAGAATAAGGCTGTAATATAACAAAATGTGGAAAAAGTCGAGGGGTCTGAGTACTTTCCGAATGCACTGTATAATAGCTTGTGATTAAAGTACTGTATTTGTCCCTTGCACAGTGGGAATCTGATGTACCTTGATGTCAAGATGAGCAATGTCTTTCTGGTGAAGGTAGCTGACCCCTTCAAGCACCTGCTGAATACTGGACCGGATCTGCAGCACAGAATATGTCCTTTACCACATTTGACATTCTATATTCTACATTCTATATTCTGTATTCTATATTCTACATTCTACATTCTATATTCTACATTCTACACTGAACAAAAATATAAACACAACATGTAAAGTGTTGGTCCCATGTTTCATGAGCTGAAATAAAACATCCCAGAAATCTTCCGTACCCACAAAAAGCATATTTCTCTCAAATGTTGTGCACATATTTGTTTACATCCCTGTTAGTGAGCATTTCTCCTTTGCCAAGATAATCCATCCACCTGACAGGTGTGGCATATCAAGAAGCTGATTAAACAGCATGATCATTACACAGGTGCACCTTGTACCGCGGACAATAAAAGCCACTCTAAAATGTGCAGTTTTGTTACACAACGCCACAGATGTCTCATGTTTTGAGGGAGCGTGCAATTGGCATGCTGACTGCAGGAATGTCCAACAGAGCTTTTGACAGAGAATTTAATGTTCATTTCTCTACCATAAGTCGCCTCCAACGTCGTTTTAGAGAATTTGGCAGTACGTCCAACTGGCCTCACAACCGCAGACTAAGTGTAACCACGCTAGCCCAGGACCTCCACATCTGCTTCTTCACCTGCGGGATTGTCTGAGACCAGCCACCCGGACAGCTGATGAAACTGAGGAGTATTTCTGTCTGTAATAAAGCCATTTAGTGGGGGGAAAACTATATCTGTTTGACTGAGCCTGGCTCCCCAGTGGGTGGGCCTGGCTCCCAAGTGAGTGGGCCTATGAAATCCATAGATTAGGGCCTAATTTATTTATTTTTGATTGACTGATTTCCTTATATGAACTGTAACTCAGTAAAATTGTTGAAATTGTCACATATTGCGTTCATATTTTTGTTCAGTATATATTCTATATTCTACATTTTATAATCCACAGTCTACATTCTATATTCTACATTCTACATGATATATTCTATAATCTACATTCTACTTTCTGTTTTCTACATTCTTGTACGCTCAACATATAAAAAATATAAAAAATAAAATAAGATTTAACTGAATTTCACTATCTTTTAGATAAAGATAATTGAGTCGTTCTTGGCTGATTTTTCCATGCAATCCAAAGCACACTCAAACATAAGGCCAACAGGCCAAGGCAAACCTCGGACTCCATGACAGTAGTCTTCTTGGTCAGTCGGTCCAGAAGTTCCTCATGGCATCTTCACACAGCAGTTAAGGAGAATAGAGGTATAGTATGTAATAACCATAGAGATAGATAGAGGACTCTTGTGCCCAAAATCCTATTTTAGCATGGGCAGCGCCATTGAGGACTCACAATTTTGAAGTAATCAACTGGGTGGGACTTCCTATGGGTTAAGGAAGGATCACATGATTACATTTGTGTCATCAGAAGGGATCAGCCAATGAATTATACTCGTGAGCAAACAACACAGTACAGGTGGCACTATGCACCCTTTCAGTTTGTTCACCAACTCGTAGAAGTAGTAGAAGGTGGACTACTTCAAAATGGAGATGGCCTCAATGGCGTTGCACATGCTCTCACAGGCGCCATCATGAGACAGATACAATGATGCAATGTCTATATAAGTCTATGGTGATAACCTTATCACTATAGTCCAAGTGGGAGGCAAATGACATTTTTTATAATAAATGAACCAAACTCCCACACATGGCGTCTCCTGGTAATGAAACCAATCTGTGATGAGTCAGGAGAAAGTAGCGCTTCGGTTCAGTCATGCCTCCAGGGGAGAGGACATTGAGATGAATGTTATGCAGCAGTTCTCTCTCATCCACGCAGTGGGAAGAAGGTGGGAAGAAGGCTAAGGTGGGAAGAAGGCTCTTGGCTCTGGTGTGTTCATGGAGAGGTTTTTATGCAAAGACTTTGGATCAATGCCATATTTTGATCCATATTGGATCTAGCTGTAAACAAAAATGAATATAATTTGAAAACAAACAATTCTAGGAACCACGATGTTGGTTTTTGGTTGAAATCTGGGCTAAATTGAGTACATTGATGGCTTTAGTTTTTGATGCAACATACATAGATGAGATATGTTAGATTAACAGGGAAAGAACCTTGTTGCAACCAATACAATACTGTGTCAGAGGATATGTTACATTCAAAATGTTCATCTCTTGTAATATGGCTTCTTACATGCTGACCAGACCGCCCACGTCTGTGTATCCAGGCACTAAAATAGTTTTATTTTAGACGCGTGACGAGCTGCAAGTCCCGCCTCTCCATACTACTCATTGGTTTTTACAAGCATATACCCACATGGGTGATTGAAAGATGAACGGGGTCCACACTCCAGTCAAGTTAGTGGTGGTAATGCCAACCGCCATATAAAATCCACAGAAGAAGAAGAAGAATGAACGAGGAGAGATGAATCAAAGAAAACGAAGTAAAAACTAACTAGGTTTCCTCTTTATCTGTGGATTAATTGTTGGAGTAGAGAACACACGATTTTGAGTGACTCAAAATGGGTCAAAATTCTACAAAGATCCAGAAAAAAAGGACCATAAGCATTTCAGGTAAAATAAACCAATGTTTTCTAAACCCAGAGGCGTTACATCGCAAGACTTACGGGAACACTTGTGAAACAGACCCAACAGACTAGACCGGGGTTTGGTGTTTGAGAAGTGAAAAATTATTCTCAAAATCTAAAGGCACAACCTAGATTGGAGCCAATGTCTTAAGGAGTTGAACATGCTATTTTTCCAATATTGTCAAAGTGACAAACTGACAAAAACAACTTTATATCGAAGGAATGCCTTTGATTTAACGGCCTGCACATTCACAGTCCGGCGCGAGACCCAATGACCTGTTTCTATGCATGAGCTTTGCTAGCCAACGTCACCATGACATCGCCTACAAGTGTGATCAGGGATTTCTATTGGAAAAGCAGTTTTAGCCTATCTGAATACTGTACTGTCTTTGGTTTATCGCCCAGGACAAATTAGCTAGCAACAAATTAGCTAAATGTCCATGAATGTTTAATGTGTTTTGACATCTCCCCAAATGAATATAGTTGGTTCACAGTTGGTATTTTAACCTGCGTGTCGTGAAAGCGTCTGGTTGGAATAATCAACAAAATCAACATGCGCATGATGGCGCACGATGGCGCACGCGGACGCATGCGCAGAACCGGTTAGGTCATCATGTTATGGATTTTCTGACAACTGAAATGAATCAAAGAATCAGTCAGTGAAAGGATACAGCTCAGTGATGATGACAACCATGTTCTTCTTCTCAAAGGCGTCATGGAAGTAGAGCATTTTCTCGTGGTTCAGCTCTGACAGAAGGTTCATCTCTCTCAGGGCCAAGGCCTTCCTCTTGGCCCTCGCAGACACGAACTTGGCCGCATACTCCACCTTCCCCTTCTTCTCAGACACCCTCTTCACATAGGAGAACGCCCCACTGGAAAACAGTTGCACAATGATGATATCATTGCAATAACTCTAGGAGAATGACCAAATCTTTCAATGGGGTTGAGTTCTGAGAAACCAAAAGTCCTAGTTGAGAAAGTAAAGGGACATGAGTATTAAACCGTGCGTGACACCTTGTTATTGTTCAACTTCTGGTGAGTCAAGCCAAGCTCTACCAGAGAAAAACAAAAACAAATAGCCTTTGTGATGTGTTCCTCTATTGACGGGTGACTCACCTCTCCTCTATTTCTGTCTGCTATCATTATGCAGTCAGGTTGTTGTTTGGTGTGGTGGAATTCCCCCTACTGACCTTTGTGGCCACCGTTCACAGTGCAATTTAATACAGATAGTAGCTACCACTCGCAGAGCCTTTAAATACAGAAGAGATAGCCTGGCTCAGCGGATGTTGTTGGTGATTGCCTGGTCCATGACTCACCGTCCTATCTCCTTGTGTACATCGTAGTAATCAGTCAGCCTCCGCATCTTCCTCAAAATGGACCCCTCATCCTCCATGGGCTCCACCACCTCCTTCCTGACTGCAGGCAGAGGGTTGGTACAGGGGGCAAGGTTAATGTGGGTTTGTGTCTGTCTGTCTGTCTCTGTCTGTCTCTGTCTGTCTGTCTGTCTGTCTGTCTGTCTGTCTGTCTGTCTGTCTGTCTGTCTGTCTGTCTGTCTGTCTGTCTGTCTGTCTGTCTGTCTGTCTGTCTGTCTGACTGTCTGTCTGTGTGTGTGTGTGTGTGTGTGTGTGTGTGTGTGTGTGTGTGTGTGTGTGTGGGCTGACAGATGGTTTAATAGTCTCAGACACCTTGTGGTCCAACCCATATGGAGCATATTTGGTTATTTAACTCTCGATTACAACAAGCTTTGGCTGAGATATTACAAGGACAAACAGATGCAATCCAACTAAAACTGCCATTTCTGGCAACAACAAATAATAGGAAAAGCCTTGGTGTAACGTCCTGACCAGAGTTCTTATGTGTTTTGCTTGTTTAGTGTTGGTCAGGACGTGAGCTGGGTGGGAATTCTATGTTGTGTGTCTAGTTCATCTGTTTCTGTGTTCAGCCTAATATGGTTCTCAATCAGAGACAGCTGTCAATCGTTGTCCCTGATTGAGAATCATATATAGGTGGCTTGTTTTGTGTTGGGGATTGTGGGTGGTTGTTTCCTGTGTCAGTGTTTGTGCCACACAGGACTGTGACGGTTAGTTCGTTTGTTATTTTGTATCGTGTCTATGTCTAACGTTAGTAGCTTGTGTATTGCACTTTCGTTTGTAGCTTCACGGTCGTTTGTTGTTTTGTATTAGTTTGTCAGTGTCTTTGTGTTTATTAAATTCATGGAAAATTACCACACTGCACATTGGTCCTCCGATCCTTCTCTCCTCTCCTCGTCCGAGGAGGAGGAAGAGCTAGACTGCCGTTACAGAACCACCCACCAAACTCGGACCAAGCAGCGTGAGTACGAGCAGCAGCGGCCCACTACACAGGAATCCTGGACATGGAAGGAAATTCTGGAGGGTAAAGGACACTGGGCTCACATTGGAGAATATCGCCGCTCTCGGGAAGAGATGGAGGCAGCTAAAGCCCAGGAGCGGTGGTATGAGGAGGCAGCACGGAAGCGTGGCTGGAAGCCCGTGAAGAAACCCCAAAAATTTCTTGGGGGGGGGGGGCTAAAGGGTAGTGTGGCGAAGGCAGAGCGGGAGTACGGGCAGACACCGTGTTATGCGGAAGAGCGCACGGTGTCTCCTGTACGTGTGCATAGCCCAGTGCGGGTTATTCCACCTCCCCGCACTGGCCGGGCTAGATTGAGCATTGAGCCAAGTGCCATGAAGCCGGCTCAACATATCTGGCCTCCAGTACGTCTCCTCGGGCCGGTGTACATGGCACCAGCCTTACGTATGGTGTCCCCGGTTCGCCAACACAGCCCAGTGCGGGTTATTCCACCTCCCCGCACTGGACGGGCTACGGGGAGCATTCAACCAGGTAAGGTTGGGCAGGCTCGGTGCTCAAGGGAGCCAGTACGCCTGCACGGTCCGGTATATCCGGCGCCACCTTCCCGCCCCAGCCCAGTACCACCAGTGCCAACACCACGCACCAGGCTTCCTGTGCGTCTCCAGAGCCCTGTTCTTCCTCCACGCACTAGCCCTATGGTGCGTGTCTCCAGCCCGGTACCACCAGTTCCGGCACCACGCACCAAGCCTCCTGTGCGTCTCCAGAGCCCTGTATGCACTGTTCCTTCTCCCCGCACTCGCCCTGGGGTGCGTGCCCTCAGTCCGGTACCACCAGTTCCGGCACCACGCACCAGGCCTATAGTGCGCTTCGAGAGTCCAGTGTGCCCTGTTCCTGCTCCCCGCACTAGCCTTGAGGTGCGTGTCTCCAGTCCGGTACCACCAGTTCCGGCACCACGCACCAGGCCTACTGTGCGCCTCAGCAGGTCAGAGTCGGTCGTCTGTCCAACGCCGCCTGCACTGCCCGTCTGCCCAGCGCCGTCTGAGCCATCCGTCTGCCCAGCGCCATCTGAGCCATCCGTCTGCCCAGCGCCATCTGAGCCATCCGTCTGCCCAGCGCCATCTGAGCCATCCGTCTGCCCAGCGCCATCTGAGCCATCCGTCTGCCCAGCGCCATCTGAGCCATCCGTCTGCCCAGCGCCATCTGAGCCATCCGTCTGCCCAGCGCCATCTGAGCCATCCGTCTGCCCAGCGCCATCTGAGCCATCCGTCTGCCACGAGCCTTCAGAGCCGCCCGTCTGTCCCGAGCCATTAGAGCCGTCCGCCAGTCAGGAGCCGCTAGAGCCGTCCGTCAGTCAGGAGCCGCCAGAGCCGCCAGCCAGTCAGGAGCCGCCAGAGCTGCCAGCCAGTCAGGAGCCGCCAGAGCCGCCAGCCAGTCAGGAGCCGCCAGAGCCGCCAGCCAGTCAGGAGCCGCCAGAGCCGCCAGCCAGTCAGGAGCCGCCAGAGCCGCCAGCCAGTCAGGAGCTGCCAGAGCCGCCAGCCAGTCAGGAGCTGCCAGAGCCGCCAGCCAGTCAGGAGCTGCCTTCCAGTCATGAGCTGCCCTCCAGTCATGAGCTGCCCTCCAGTCATGAGCTGCCTTCCAGTCATGAGCGGCCTTCCAGTCATGAGCTGCCCTACAGTCATGAGCTGCCCTACAGTCATGAGCTGCCCTACAGTCATGAGCTGTCCTACAGTCATGAGCTGCCCTCCAGTCATGAGCTGCCCTCCAGTCATGAGCTGCCTTCCAGTCATGAGCTGCCCTCCAGTCATGAGCTGCCTTCCAGTCATGAGCTGCCCTACAGTCATGAGCTGCCCTACAGTCATGAGCTGCCCTACAGTCATGAGCTGCCCTACAGTCATGAGCTGCCCCTCAGTCATGAGCTGCCCCTCAGTCCGGAGCTGCCATTCAGTCCGGAGCTGCCATTCAGTCCGGAGCTGCCATTCAGTCCGGAGCTGCCATTCGTCCTGAGCTGCCTCTCTGTCCGGAGTTGCCCCTCTGTCCTGAGCTACCTCTCTGTCCTGAGCTACCTCTCTGTCCTGAGCTACCTCTCTGTCCTGAGCTACCTCCTAAATCATGTGGGGGCCTTGGGGAGGATTCTTAGGCCAAGGTCGTGGGCGAGGGTCGCCACTCAAAGGACGCTAAGGAGGGGGACAAAGACAGTGGTGGAGTGGTGTCCTCGTCCACCGCCGGAGCCGCCACCGCGGACAGATGCCCACCCAGACCCTCCCCTTGAGTTTTAGGGGTGCGTTCGGAGTCCGCACCTCGGGGGGGGGGGGGGGGGGGGTACTGTAACGTCCTGACCAGAGTTCTTATGTGTTTTGCTTGTTTAGTGTTGGTCAGGACGTGAGCTGGGTGGGAATTCTATGTTGTGTGTCTAGTTCGTCTGTTTCTGTGTTCAGCCTAATATGGTTCTCAATCAGAGACAGCTGTCAATCGTTGTCCCTGATTGAGAATCATATATAGGTGGCTTGTTTTGTGTTGGGGAGTGTGGGTGGTTGTTTCCTGTGTCAGTGTTTGTGCCACACAGGACTGTGACGGTTAGTTCGTTTGTTATTTTGTATTGTGTCTATGTCTAACGTTAGTAGCTTGTGTATTGCACTTTCGTTTGTAGCTTCACGGTCGTTTGTTGTTTTGTATTAGTTTGTCAGTATCTTGTCTTTGTGTTTATTAAATTCATGGAAAATTACCACGCTGCACATTGGTCCTCCGATCCTTCTCTCCTCTCCTCGTCCGAGGAGGAGGAAGAGCTAGACTGCCATTACACTTGGGACTGTGACATCTGTGTTAACAATATTCAGTGTGCAGAAAAAGCACTTTTCAACAAGAGTGTGTCTTTAATACCTTACCGTAAGGGTGTGTTAATCAACAATAATTCATCAGTTATGTAAGCACAAAGTATCATTCTTGTAGATGTTTTCCAGACTTATTCCAATATCTGTATATATCCTTATACATTTCAGACTATATAGACTATGGTCCTGACCTTTGTGGACAGTGAGTTCAGCCTTGCAGGAGACTTGCCCAGCCAGGTTCTTGGCGGTGCAGGTGTACACCCCTGAGTCCTCAGGCCGGGCGTTCAGCACCACCAGGGAACACTCCGTATCATCGTACACAAAGGTGAAGTGACTGCTCTCCGACAGCAGAGTGTCATCCTGGAACCACAGAACAGATAACCACAATCAATTCCACTTGATCAACTATCATGGTTGGTAGGTTGGTTTTCCTGGAACCACAAAGGAGTTAATCATCCAACAACCTGCTTAATCACTGCAGAATAAGTTTATGTGGTTAATGATATGATATCCATCCATTGACTCTTATCATACCTTGTACCACAGAATATCAGGATCGGGTTGTCCCTCGACAACCACAGCAAAGCGAGATGTCTCTCCTACATGTATTTCCAAGTCCTCCATGATGGACTCAAATTTAGGACGCACTGTTGGGAGAAAAGGAGGATAGAGAGTTTGGGGTCAGTTTGGCTTTTTACCTCGTCATAGTTACAGTAAGCACCTGGGCTGTTAGCTGATTCTAGATCTGCACATAGCGGTGAACTTTGACCCCAAACTCACCTGCCATGGCCAGTAGGATGGTACAGAGGTCGCTGCCAAACTGGTTGTTGGCTGTACAGACCAGCTGACCGGTGTCAGTGCTCTTCACCCTCTGGATCTTTAGGGTGTGTTGGTCGTCGTCTGGCATGCTCATCTCAAACATCCCTGGCTTGTTGAGCAAAACCACTCCCCTCCTCTTCCAGGTGACCACAGCATTAATGTGGTTAAGGGTGAGGGTGATGCTCACGGACTGGTTCTCCACCACGTACACAACGTCAGGCTTGTCCAGGATGATGGGAGCTTTCCTCAGATAGGGACCTGATAGGGATCAAAGGTCAAATGATCAGGGGATCAAACCATCGTCTCTGATGTGTTGACAGACGATCATACTCTCACAATAGTAGATCCTATATATCCGGCTACATATCGGCTCGAAGGACCATGTAATTATAATATTTTTGTACACCTGCTGCAATGTGTTTGGTGACATTGCTTTTGCACTATGTAAGTGTTTACATAAATCCATTTAACCTTTGACCCTCCAACATAACTGTAGAGACTTGGAGCTTATATAAGCACCTCTATCCATGAGCTGCACCAGGTCAGTGGAGGGGGAGGGTTTGCTGAGGAGCTTGGCGGTGGCCGCTAGGACCCTGAAGGCGTAGCGGACTCCCTTGGAGAGACCGGTGACTGTGTAGGTGGTCTCTCTCAGGTTGGAGGCTATGATGCTCCACTGGATGGAACCCAAAGGCTGCTGTTGCACTGCATACATCAAAGAACTGCCATCTGGAAGTACAACCATGAGGGTTACTGTAGTAGTGTAGCGAATTTGGAGGGTAGAGTAGCCTGAAAGGGACTTGAATCCAGGTCCCTGTGACTCTCAGTTATATTGAGGCATACCTATGGAAGAGTCAAGCCTCTTTGGTTTCTTCCAGCTGAGTGTTATGGTCTTCCCTGTTATGGACTCTACCACTGGAGGACCATCGGGGGGATCAGGAACAATATCTACCAAAGGAAAATACAAATGTACCAACACACCCATACTGTAATCAGTTGGCACAATGATTCTCGGGGCTTTTTTGGTTGGACCACCTGTTGCTGTGATTGCTGGTGGATGGTTCCCATCCATACCTGTGATGTAGAGGTGTGCGTAGCAGGCTGCCTTCCCCACTTTGTTGGAGATGACACTCTTGTAGACGCCCCCGTGGCCGTGACACACACAGCGGATGACCAGACTGTGGACATCCCTGTCTGGAGGAGGAAGAGAGAGAGAGATGACGCAGGTAGAGGAGGGAGAGAGAGAGAGATGACCCAGGTAGATGAGGGAGAGAGAGAGAGATAACTAATGTAGAGGAGGGAGAGAGAGAGAGAGATGACGCAGGTAGATGAGGGAGAGAGAGATGACTAATGTAGATGAGGGAGAGAGAGAGATGACTAATGTAGAGGAGGGAGAGAGAGAGATGACGCAAGTAGAGGAGGGATAGAAAGAATAAGAGTGAGAGCGAACGAGAGAGAGAGAGAGAGAGAGAAATAGAGAGAGATTGCTTCCTTACGCTGGGTCATCTTCCTGTCGTCTGTGCTGTGTATCTTCTTGCCGTTGTGGTACCAGGCGATGGTGGGGTAGGGCAGGCCCGCCACCTTACACTTTAGCACCGCCTCCTTCCCCTCGATCATCTCCAGGTCAGCCAGGGGCTTGACGAAGTCAGGCATGGTCCTCTGCTCCTGCTCCACCTCGCTCTCCAGAACCTCCGGCTCCTCAGCGATGGAAGGCATCTTCTCCAGCTTTGCCCTGGAGAGAAGAAGGAAGCAAATAGAATGAGAGACAGAAGGAAAGGGAAATACAGAAGAGAAGACAATGAAACACGCCTATTATTTGTTTTTAGATCACTGAGATGAGGAGAAGAAGCCACTTCAGACTAGTGGGATCACCCCACGTATATGGTTTCCCCCATACATGTGAGAAGAGATAGCGGGCCGCGGTTCCTGCATGTAGAGTTCGGCTGTGCACTCCGCCTTTCCGCGTGCGTTCTTAGCGACGGCTGTGTAGAAGCCCTCCGTGTCGCTGCTGACGTGGGTGATGACCAATGAGTAACGGCCTCCTTCCTGCAGGAGAAGCACATTCTCACTCTCCTCCACCGGGTTCTCTGGATGGAGATAAACACAATATGGTAGATTCATAAAGAGTCAACCAATGGGGTAACAAAGAGACATTACGAGCCATACTAGCCTACATTACCAATTTGCTGTCCATTCTGTACCAATAGGAAATACAGTACATTCTAAGAGAGATACTTACCGAAATGGTTCCAGGTAACGATGGGAGGTGGGGACCCGCTGACCTTGCAGTCAAAACGGGCGGTGCGACCCTCTATGACCTCCAGGATGTCCAGCTTGCGGGTGAACAGGGGCTCCCTGGAGGGAGTGACCTTTAGGTGGGCACTGGAGGTCAACTCCTCTGGAACAGGAAGGAAAATCACCAGCAATTGCATTAATGGTTTATAAGTAGTTTATAGACAATAAGTGATTTACAAATTATTTAAAAAATTATTTAACTCATTGGTTGAAATTGTGTGATCATCATTTTTCGTTCTTGCCAAATAGTGTGGCTGTATCATTACATTACTTACAACAGCAGCAATTCATTACTGCCGTATAAACCCATTATTTGGCAAGGAAGTTTTTTTTCTGGAGTTGTCATTTACCTTTGGCAGTGCTCAGCTTGCAGGTGTAGGTTCCACTGTCGTCTTCATGTAGTGAGTTTAACAGCAGCCGGCACCTGTAATAGAAATCCCCTCTGTCAGCTGCCTGGAGCTTATTACACGCTCCATGAGCTAACACTGCCTCATATCCACTTGTCTGGGCTGTTTCCTTCATTAGAAAAAGTGAATGTCCATTCACAGTTTGCTTATGGATGAAATGTTGTTGTATCAGAAATTGAATTTTGAAGGCCCCTTCCATACTGCTCTGACAAACCATCCAATCTACTCAGATCAGAGTGGATGAAGGAGAAAGGGGCATGGAAAGGAAATCACTTCAAAGATTTGAGGCACACCCTCTATCGCTCTCACCCATTCAATCAAGGGAAAGGCAAGGAATTCACTTAAAAGCATTGAGGCACCTTTCCCTTTCATAGTGTCTAGGCCAGGGCACTCCAACCCTGTTCCTGGAGAGTTACCCTCCTGTAGGGTTTCACTCCAACCCTGTTCCTGGAGAGCTACCCTCCTGTAGGGTTTCACTCCAACCCTGTTCCTGGAGAGCTACCCTCCTGTAGGGTTTCACTCCAATTCTGTTCCTGGAGAGTTACCCTCCTGTAGGGCTTCACTCCAACCCTGTTCCTGGAGAGCTACCCTCCTGTAGGGTTTCACTCCAACCCTGTTCCTGGAGAGCTACCCTCCTGTAGGGTTTCACTCCAACCCTGTTCCTGGAGAGCTTCCCTCCTGTAGGGTTTCACTCCAACCCTGTTCCTGGAGAGCTACCCTCCTGTAGGGTTTCACTCCAACCCTGTTCCTGGAGAGCTACCCCCCTGTAGGGTTTCACTCCAACCCCAGTTGTAACAAACCTGATGCAGCTTATCAACTAGCTACTTATTAGAATCAGGTGCGCTAGATTAGTGTTGGAACGATAGCAGGGTTGGAGAGCCTTGGTCTAGTCCTACCCACCTCTTCCCGTTAAAGGTCATCTTGCAGTTGAGCAGTGCCGGCTGAACCAGTTTCCCATTGGACAGCCAGTCTACTTCCACATCCAGAGGCCCGGTCATGTGACACTCAAACATGGCCGACTCTCCGGCCCTCACCGCCACGTCTCGCACCTCTCTGATGATGGCCATGGCTTCCTGTGCCGGGGAGGCTGGGGAAAAGACAGAGGAGAGACCAACACAGATCTGTTACTGTTGCAGCTAGAAACACAAGCATTTTTCTGCACCTGCGGTAACAATACACTTTGATTTGATTTTAAGCTTTTTCAAAATGCAGCTGGCACCAACCCAAATGGTCAGTCACTGACGCTGGTCTTGTGGATTTTGGAGTGATCTTTACCTTTGACCTCTAGTTTGCATTCGCTCTGCTTGGTTCCGTATTCGTTGATGATCTTGCAGGTGTAGAGTCCTGCATCAGATCTCTGTGCTGAAGTGATGATCATTTCACTGGTGCCGTCCTCTGTCTCACGCACAATGAATCTGCCATTGGTTTTTAGGGTCACTTTGTCCCTCAACCTAGGTGATAAAAACAGGTACATTCTGAGTTCTTGCAAAAGCAAACGAGAGAAAGACATGACAAACTGTACTGAAACACACTGAATACTGTATTCTTACCAGTACACCATAGGTTTAGGCTGTCCTCTGACTTTGACAGACATGGTAACCTCCTGTCCCTCTGTCACCCCGTGGTCATTCAGTGCTGCCTATCAAACCAAAAGACTAAGACTGTCTAAAAGCCGGTACATTGAATACTCAGTGGCGAGGGGAGAAATCCCCCTTAGACTATTGAGATGCCCCCTGAATCTTCTTTACCTGAAAGGAGGGAGGATCTTTGAAGAAGGCATATTTAGACTGTGGCCCCACCCCTCGTGAGGGTGGTTCTCCAATCTCCATGACCTCCTCCAGGGGGCTCAGGTACTCCTCGTCTGATTGGAGGGGACTCGTGACCTCCACCAGGGGCAAGCTGCTCGGCTTCCCACCATGCACCTGGGTCAGCTCTGGAGAAACAATATAATACTTGTTTACCATATAATGTATCATTTGAATGTATTTTAAGGATGTCCCCACCAGAGGATCCCGGTGGGAGGAACTATCAGAGGACGGGCTCATTGTAATGGTTGTAATGGAACGGTATCAAACACATCAAACATATGGAAACCACGTTTGACTCATCTGCATTCATTCCATTCCAGCCATTACAATGTGCCCATTCTCCTATAGCTCCTCCCACCAGCCTCCACTGGTCCCTACAAAATGGTGCCCTTTACAGTATCAAAATGAACAGAACAAGCGCATCGTCCTGTCTATGCAACACAGAGCGAGGCAGGGTAATAAAAATACATTTTGTAATATAGATCAAACATTACTCACAATAATTCCACAAAGACGTTTATGGACCAGCCCGATATGGCAACGTAGTTAACAAAATGGACGCATTGTAACTTGATAGTGTTTGTGAGGCATAAAACCCAGAGAATGTAGCAATAAGCATTAACTGAATTGCTAGAATATTCAAAATTAGCTTCCCAACAAGCAGCGTATGAGTTCTCCACTGTCTCCTGTTCTGCTTGTGTGTTGCTCTACTTGTATCACCATGGTGACAAGAGTGTTTGAAGAGATGAGCGATGGACACACACACACACACACACACACACACACACACACACACACACACACACACACACACACACACACACACACACACATTGCTGAGGGACCCTTTGAAGTGACCAGTGCTGGACAGATAATGGATTAATCCCTGAATCCCTGACCCAATCATTCTGCGAGACTAGCCCAGCGCCACAGGAGGACCACCAGCCTCTCCACAAGTCACAGTTAACTCAGCTCCACAGAGGAACCATAGTATTGTAGCAGCCACCTCTTTACAAAACCATGGGCTCCAGAATTCAATTTCACTGGCAAGATAAACAGACAATGTTCTGACAATCGAACGAGAACAATCGACAGAAGCTATAGATAAAATATGAAAGGTTTCTCTCCTGTTAGGAAAAAGAACAGGGTAGCTTAGTATATATAGAAACTGCTTGCTTCGAATGCTTGGCCATACACATGAAGAGATAAAGTGATCAACATCACAGAGACTAAAGCTAAACAAGGACGTCTGCAGAAAGAACAGAGGACATACAGGCATTCTAGATGTTTAGAGGTCGTAGAACCAGAAATGAATGAGTAAACAAGTGAAAACCCTTTGATGTTAAAATGTTCCAATTTCTTCTAACTATGACGAAGAAGTTTCAGATGTGGAGATCGAGGACTCACCTAAGAAGTTACATGTCTGAGTCGAGCCTGTGCACAGACAACCAGCACCAGCTTTCTTCCTGTAATGCTGCCAACGTCTACACAAATGCTGCATGAAGCAAGCCTTCCTAGCCTGCTGCTAATAATCTACCAATTCAATCTCATCCTCCTCTCCCTCTCTCCCTCACTTTCCTCCTTCTTCTTCAGCTCCAAATTCTCTTCTTCCTTCTCTCTGTCCTCCAGCAATATTACATCAACCCACATTCCCTGTAGCCTAAAGGCTTTGATACAAAAAATAATAATAATTATAAAATCAAGTCAGACTGCAATATTGCAGTATTTATGTGATTCATAAACACCAAAGACTTTTGGAAAGCATCTCATATTGTGGGTATATATTCAAGTTGCAAAAACTCAGCATTTGATGTACGTGGGTTAAATTGAGACGTTTAATACCCTGAATCTCCTCTAATACACTACCGTATAAATCCCAACTTGATGTGCCAAAATCCTCACCCACCCCACAGAACCATAGCAACATGACTCATAATCTCGTTGTGCATGAGTTTGGCAATCCCCCTGACTCTAGCATCTCAGGGTGGAATCATCACAGATAAAGAAAGGGTCTGTGACCGTAACATTAATCTCACACTGGGACATACAACAGACCGCCATTGAGAACAAGAGGCTGCTATAAATACCTAGTGGTAGCCTCCACTGGCCTAATATGGCCAAGCAGGCCTGGACGCTGAGCTGGTGCCAGAAAACTACAGCAGTAGCGTTCCCTCTGCTGGATAACACTGTGCAGAGACATTACAGGCCTGGATAAAGAGCTTGTGGCACATTCAAAGGAAGTTTAAATAGTTTGGCTTCCTCAAAAGATATGGAATAAGTGGCTCTAAGAGAGCGAGAGACATTTATGAGCATATTATATGTATATTGGATTGTCACAGAGATCTGTGTGTTTCTGTTTGAGGTAATAATTATATTATTGCAGCCATTACTCAAGTGACTGGAAAGGACTGTGGTTGCGTTTTGATTTGATGCAGGAGTGGTACTGTTTGTCTGCATTGAGAGCTGTGGTGTGATTTATCTTTTTATATAACCACAATTCAAACTATTGACTATTGACCGAACCAACAGACAGCTCAGCTAATAATACACAAACTAAAGTTTTATGTCCAAGAGGAATACTCATTCTGTTGACAAAGACTAATCCCCAGTTTTGAACATCCGCCTAACTGACTGAAACCCGGGGACCTTTAGTGACTGGCAGGCAAATCTTTGTTTTGAAATCCACCAGGGGACACAAAACGCCTTTCACAAATTATGAGTTGCCATGGCAACTATCTGTGAATGGAGCTTGGGCTTGGAATGGGATGCCCCTTTGTAGTTATGAAGACAAAATGTCAGAGCAGAGCTGGCAGGGGATTAGGATGGGGAGTTGTGGTGTTTGTGTGTGTGTGTGTGCATGCGTCTGTCTGTCTGTCTGTCTGTCTGTCTGTCTGTCTGTCTGTCTGTCTGTCTGTCTGTCTGTCTGTCTGTCTGTCTGTCTGTCTGTCTGTCTGTCTGTCTGTCTGTCTGTCTGTCTGTCTGTCTGTCTGTCTGTCTGTCTGTCTGTCTGTCTGTCTGTCTGTCTGTCTGTCTGTCTGTCTGTCTGTGCGTGCGTGTGTGTGTGCATCCCAGACATAAAAAATGGTGTGCCTTTGATTCCTAGAATGTATGGCCTTCTGTCTGTCTGTAACCCCGCTCACCTGGTTTGATGTAGAGCGTGGCGTTGCAGGATGCTTTCCCGGCCGCGTTGACAGCGGTGACGCAGTACGTCCCGGTGTCTCCAGACCTCATCTGGGTTATCAGTAGGGAGTGCTGCTCCCCCTCAGCCCTGACCACATGGGACGGGCTGCTCCTTATCAGAACATTACTCTTCTTCCAAGTCACTGCATTCCAAGGGGTCACACACAAAGATACATCTCAGACCACGCTCAGACAACTTAATCACAGTCCCTTCCCCTGTGTCTAGGTGCAGAATGATGTGTGGCCCTTAAGCACCAATCCAAGGTCAGTTTGACATACAGGAAATATTCAGACCCCTTCCCTTCGTCCAGACTTTCTGACATTACAGCCTTATTCTAAATTATATATATTTTTTTTACTCATCAATCTACACACAATACCCCATAATGAAAAAGCGAAAAGAGGTTTTTAGAAATTTTTGCAAATATATTGAAAATAAAAAACAGAAATATCTTATTTACATAAGTATTCAGACCGTTTGCTATGAGACTCGGAAATTAGCTCAGGTGCATCCCGTTTCCATTGATCATCATTGAGATGTTTCTGTAACTTGATTGTCCACCTGTGATAAATTCAATTGATTGGGCATGATTTGGAAAGGCACACACCTGTCTTTATAAGGTCCCACAGTTGACAGTGCATGTCAGAGCTAAAACCAAGCCATGAGGTCAAAGGGATTGTCTGTGGAGCTCCAAGGCAGGATTTTGTTGCGGTACAGATCTGGGGAAGGGCACCAAAACATTTCTGCAGCATTGAAGGTCCCCAAGAACACAGTGACCTACATTATTCTTCAATGGAAGAAGTTTGGAACCACCAAGACTCTTCCTAAAGCTGGCCGCCCGGCCAAACTGAGCAATCGGGGGAGAACGGCCTTGGTCAGGGAGGTGACCAAGAACCCGATGGTCACTCTGGCAGAGTTCCAGAGTTCCTCTGTGGAGATGGGAGAACCTTCCAGAAGGACAACCATCTCTACAGCACTCCAACAATCAGGCCTTTATGATAGAGTGGCCAGATGGAAGCCACTCCTCAGTAAAAGGCACATGACAGCCCGCTTGGAAAAAGCCACCTAAAGGACACTCAGACCATGAAAAACAAGATTCTCTGGTCTGATGAAACCAAGATTGAACTCTTTGGCCTGAATGCCAAGAGACACATTTGAAGGAAACCTGGCCCCATCCATACATGTACGGTGAAGCATGGTGGTGGCAGCATCATGCTGTGGGGATGATTTTCAGGTGCAGGAACAGGGAGACTAGTCAGGATCAAGGGAAAAATGAACAGAGCAAAATACAGAGAGATCCTTGGTGAAAACCTGCTCCAGAGCGCTCAGGACCTCAGACTGGGGCGAAGGTTCACCTTCCAACAGAACAGTGACCCTAAGCACACAGCCAAGACAATGCAGGAGTGGCTTCAGGACAAGTCTCTGAATGTCCTTGAGTGGCTCAGCCAGAGCCCAGACTTGAACCAAATCGAACATCTCTGGAGAGACCTGAAAATAGCTGTGCAGTGACTCTCCCCATCCAACCTGACAGAGCTTGAGAGGATCTGCAGAGAAGAATGGGAGGAACTCCCCAAATACAGGTGTGCCAAGCTTGTGTTGTCATTTTTTTAAATGTATTTTATTTCACCTTTATTTAACCAGGTAGGCCAGTTGAGAACAAGTTCTCATTTACAACTGTGACCTGGCCAAGATAAAGCAAAGCAGTGCTACACAAACAACACAGAGTTACACATGGAATAAACAAAATGTACAGTCAATAACACAATGGAAAAGTCTATATACAGTGTGTGCAAATTAAGTAAGATTAGTATATGGGGCTTACCCAAGAAGACTCAAAGCTGTAATCACAGCCAAAGGTGCTTCAACAAAGTACAGAGTAAATGTGATATTTTCGTTTAAAATTTGTAACAAATTTGCTAAAATTTCTAAAAACCAGTTTTTGCTTTGTCATTATGGGTTATTGTGTGTATTGTGTGAAAAAACTATTTAATCCAATAAGGCTGTAACGTAACAAAATGTGGAAAAAGTCAAGAGGTCTGAATACTTTCCGAAATCACTGTATTACCTCATCATGGTCCAAATGTGTTTGGGAAAGGCAAAAGCTGACCCCAAAGCTTTGCTTAACCTCTAACTGGAGATGACCTACCTGTTGGGAGGGGTTTGCCAGTGATGACACATTTGAGCAGGACCTCAGAGCCAGCGGTGGCGATGGTGTCCCCCAGGGGCCTCTCAAACGCTGGTTTCTCAGCTGGCCCCTCATCTGCCGACATGTAAGAGTCATCTGAATCGTCTCCTACTACAGAAAGGCAGGAGCTGTATTACTTTCCTTCTATACTGTAGATATTAATATATTTAGGACGGTAGCACATTAATGTCTGGCTGATGTGTCGCCCAGTGGATACCTGCAATTCAGTGTCCTACCTGTCTCAGGAGACATAGGCTGACTTTCCCAAGACTTTCCCGAGACTTTTCCCTTCTTCTGAGTCTTGGAAGCCCTGCCCTCCTTCTTCCCTGCTCTTCTCATCTTTTCTCTCTCTCTCTTCTCTCCTGCCTCCTCCTCTTCCATTTCCATGAGCTCGTCCTCAACCAGGATGGTAGGAATGGTCATCTTCAGCGCGGGAGACGTCCTCCCCGGCTCTCCCTTCCGTCTCTTCGTTAGAGGGCTGATGGAAGGGGTGGAGATGGGGGTGGGGGACAGCCGTGGGGGCTTGGGGGGATAGGCAGAGGCTGGCTCTTTGGCAGGGGTCGGTGATGGTCCTCTCTGCATGGTGGGGCTTGGAGACCTGGGGCTTGGAGACCTGGGGCTTGGAGGCCTGCGGTGGTGTAGAGGTTTCTCAAGCTCTTTCGGAGAGGAAGGCCCTTTGGGGTAGGTAGGCGGTGCTCTTTGTGCGGTAGGGGTTGGAGACCCGGGGTGGTCCATCCTGGGTGGAGGCTGCTCCAGCTCTTTATCTGCCAAAGGCCCTTTGAGTGTTGGAGATACAGGTGGTTGTTCCTCGGCCGTGTGTGGAGGCTTCGCCGCTGCAGGAGAGCTCCAAAGGCCTTCCCTGTGTCAAATGCATTATGTAATGTTGGCACAGAAAATAGAATAGAAAGGAATTATGTCATTTATATCTGTAATGTGTGTGTACATATATCACTATTGAGCTGTCAGAGTAGTGTGTACCAATGCACACAGGCACGTACACACACGTACACACACGTACACACATGTACACACAAATCGACCAACACAAAAACACACACACAATGTTAATGGATCATCTCAGCCTACCTGGTTGGGCTATTCCGCGTGACTCTTGATGAGGGTGATCGTCGTCCTGGTAACTGGTTAACCAGTACTGTCTCCATGGAAACAGAGCCTTTCCCCACACTTTTAGACTCAGACGGCTGAGCTGACGCTAAAGCTGAATCATGCTGCTCCCGTTGCGGAACATTCCTTTGATCTGTCAGAACCTTCTCATGGGATTGGGATGATTTTCGGGACGAAACACTCTCTTCAACGCTCTTCCCTAATAGTCCTCTCTCCTCCAGGACCTTCTCCCTCTCTTCCAGCTTCTTGACCACCTGAGGGGGAATGGGCTCCAGCTTGCCCACGGACTGTCTCTCCATCTGGGGCAACTGCTCGGTGGAGTAGGCCTTCTTCAGGTTGGGCCTCCCCACCAGCTTCTTGATCCTGGCCAGCTCCTCTGTGAACTTGTTCTGGAAGCTCTGGACCCTCTGCTGGTAGCTTGGTTTGTCCTCCAGAGACGAGGCCCTCTTCTTTCCGAACGTGGAGCGCCTCGAGGCCGCGGCATCCGGCTGGCTTGTCCCCTCCTCTTTGGAGACCCCCTCCAGATCGCAGGATGCCGCCCGGCCGAAAGAGCGCCCAGATCTGACCCCCGCACTCACCTCACTCACCTTTTGTTCAAACTCCTTGATCTTGTCAAAGATCTTGGGTGCGGCGCGGGCCAGTTTGGGTGTCTTGCCACCACTGCTGCCGCTGCTTGAAGTATGGGAGGAGGCTCCTGAAAACATCCCTGGGAGTTTGTTTTTGACCACAGCTCCTCCTAGGGAAGGGTCTTGGGTACTGTGTGAGGTGACACTGTTCTTATGGGAGCTGAGAGATGTTGTGGGTTGGGATACAGTTTGACTGGACTGGGGTGAGGCAGGACTGAAGGATGGACCTGTTTGGGTTTGGGGGAGAGAAGGAGATGGGATCCTGGAAGATGGAGGTTTTAGGGAAATGGAAAGTTAGACGTATAAAGAAGGGACAAGGAGAGGCCCAGGTTTTTGGAAGAGGAAGGAAAGCCATTGAATGTTTGTGTGCTCGGTAGAGGATATTTGTTTGAGAACGTTTGTTTGAATCTCGTGATCGTGTGTGTGTGTGTGTGTGTGTGTGTGTGTGTGTGTGTGTGTGTGTGTGTGTGTGTGTGTGTGTGTGTGTGTGTGTGTGTGTGTGTGTGTGTGTGTGTGTGTGTGTGTGTGTGTGTGTGTGTGTGTGTGTGTGTGTGTCTACGTAAATGAGTGTCCACTGCTTTATGAAATAGTAATACTGTTTATAGTCAATATAATTTGAGTATTGATTTCTCATCAGGACAGAGGTACCTTTCACAAATAAACAGAACATGGAATGGCCATAAATGAAGTGATTTTAGCACAGCTAACACTTAACTTATATGGACACAAATCTCAATACACTATAGAAGATAATGCATGGGTCTAACACAACATGTGTAGGAGCCAAATAGATCATATTGTATATTTGTATATTTCCAATTCATGATCCCTGTCCAGGCCAATGGAGAATACAGTTAAAAGTCATACAAGCTCCAAGGCCTACTGGGAGTGACTGGAATGGCAGCACACAGGCTTTTGCCCAGACCAGACCAGACCTGAATGGTCAATGTTATCATGTTGCAGCGACACGTAGAGAAATAATACGAGTCCTGTATGAATTAATCTAATACTATCTCTTCCAACATAACCAGGAAAGACCCCTATTCATCAACTATGAACACAATCACACATGCTTTGACACACACACACCTCTCATGTTAGCTGGACACACAGTCAATTTAGTTGTGATGAAACTAGCTGGCAAAGACATGCAGACAAACATCAGCTTTGATTCACACTTCCATTCATGCGTGTGACACCAACGCTATGAAGATATCCAGGATTATCTGACGGTAATGCTAGTAGAACACGGGAACAATCTGGTCAATATACATGGCATGCAGCAGAAACCGAGGGAAACCAAACACTTCAGTGGTACTTTTTGATATCATAATAAAATCGAACCAAGCTCAAGACAGAACTGAACACAGCTGGAAAATGTCATGGCATGAAGTCAAAGGAAGGTATGATTTAAAAAACTAAACAGAAATAATATACTATCGGAAGCAATGATGATTTGAAAAAAGCTAAAAGGCAAGGACACAAAAGGAAATTTAAAATACATTATCAATTCGATAGAAAATATGAAATCTTTGGGAATAAATGGATCTAGGAAAATCATGATGTGTAATATTTTGTGTTTGTTTTATCTGTTAAAGTTGGGAAATTGGTTTGGAGGCCACTCTTTTTCTAATCAGTGAAAATAAGAAGTTGTCCCTATAAAGGCATGGAAAACGTTCTTCCCCTGTAGAGGCTGAACATGCTTCCATAGTAGTCGCTTCCTACAGACACACTTTCCTCCGACCCCAGCATGGGTTGGTTAGTGCGAGCCAGGTTAGCGTGTGACGCCCGGATCAAGGGCTCCACACCCAGGTGTCTGACTAGGGCCCCTGGCCCCCCATCGGTCCCGCCGCAGAGAGCTTGCCTGCCGGGGTGTGTTGGGTCCTGGGCCCCTGGGGGCCGCGAGCCCAAAGCCATGAGCTCCCTCTCCACCACTGGGTCATGGCCCCCAGGAAGGGTGGCCCTCCGGTCAGGGCTGGAGTCCATCATCCTACATCCTTCACCTGCAGGGACAGAGGACAGGGGTCAGGGGTCAGACTGGAGATGGAGACTTAGAGAAGAATGTGGATTAGAGAGAGAGAAATTAAGGTATAAAGGAGAGAGAGAGAGGGAGGAGAGAGAGGGGAGAAGAGAAGGAGAGAGCATGAGAGACAGGGAGAGGGAGCGAGAGAGAGAGCAAGGGAGAGAAAGAGAGAGACGGAGAGAGGAGATAGAGAGAGAGAGCGAGAGAGAGGGGGAGGGAGAGTTAAGACAAGCACTGGAGGAATGTCTAAACCAACAAAGATGATTGATTAAGTAGAGAGGCGGGAAAGAAGGAAATAAGCAAATGTGTTCCACCCCAAGCACTGAAACAACCCCCGAGCTCGATCAATCAGTGATTGACATTTTATCGAGTGGAGATGGAGACAGAAATGCATCAGCAGCTGAAAGAACTTGAAGTCAGCAGCTTCCTTTAACGACTAAACCCATTTATTGGGACAAGACTAGGAAACGAGGGAAAATAAGCAAGCAGCATCTCCCACGAGCACTGAGGATTCTAAACAGACTCAGCTCCACAGACAAAACACAAATTCAGATCTCTAAAAAGCTCAATATGAGCAAACTGTAGTAGATGGAGGATGGGGCCTACTGATAAAAGCACACAGCCTTCCAAAATCTTGCCATGCAGATCCTTAAAAGCCTCTCTGGCAGTGAGGTGGATTCCCTCTGGCAGTGCTTCTCCGGGCGCTCCGGGTGGAAGGAAGGGGAGTGGTCTACTAATCCTCCCACGCAGGTGTGGAACGGGACTTTTTTAAAATGGGTTTTCCATTTCCCATGACTCATTCTGATGCTAATGATGATGAAAGACATTATCCTCACACAACACCTTACTAACCACAAGCATCCTACATGTATGCATTATCGATTAACAAAAGGTTCTGTTAGAACCAATTAGGATTTTTATTTTTGGGGAAATGAATTAAATTAGCTGGTGGAATATAATTTACATGCATTAGCTACATTATTAGTGAAGATGATTTCTGTGCTGAGCTAAGGGACAGTTATTCGAGGAAATGCAATTTGCATTGTTATCTGGTTGATACTTGGTAATGTATTTCACATCTCACTGCAGGTGGGGCGATGAGTGAAAGCCAAGTCTTTGTGTTGGTTCCTTTGTATGAAAAGAACAAACACTGAATCCCTCCTCCACTCTCATTTGATAGCACCATTCTCTCTCTTCTTCTCTCCTCTTTCGGGAACGACGGCACTCTCGGTCTGTCAACACGAAACCTTCGAAAGTGCAAACAGTCTCTTTACAAGCGATCAAGGAGGACAGAATTGAAAACAGATTTGTGCTGCTAGAGGAGTGTATCCATATTCATGGTCTACATTTAGACAGGCTGGTGACCCCTGTTGTGAAGCATCTGCTTTGGTGGCACCGATGAGCACTGTGATACCCCCATAACAAATCACCATCAGTTCCCTATCAAATCCTGTTTCATCTATATTTCCATACACAAAGAGTTGGTGCTGCTAAGTAAAGGGGCGGCATAATGTGATGTTCACGATGGGGAAGTGCTCTGTTTTATGAAAGCCAGGGCTTTCTATCCAGACCATAACTCTGTAGGGTGGCAGTGACAGACAGACAGACAGACAGACAGACAGACAGACAGACAGACAGACAGACAGACAGACAGACAGACAGACAGACAGACAGACAGACAGACAGACAGACAGACAGACAGACAGACAGACAGACAGACAGACAGACAGACAGACAGACAGACAGACAGAGAGAGAGAGAGAGAGAACAGACAGACAGACAGACAGACAGACAGACAGACAGACAGACAGACAGACAGACAGACAGACAGACAGACAGACAGACAGACAGACAGACAGACAGACAGACAGACAGACAGACAGACAGACAGACAGACAGACAGACAGACAGACAGACAGACAGACAGAGAGAGAGAGAGAGAGAGAGAGAGAGAGAGAGAGAGAGAGAGAGAGAGAGAGAGAGAGAGAGAGAGAGAGAGAGAGAGAGAGAATGCAACGGCTCCAAGAGGTTACCTGGCAGCATGTAGGTCAGAATGTCACATTGTCACACCATTACATCATGGCGTGAAGGATTAAAGGAGTCTGTCACATCATATATACGTTTCATCCAACGAGTAGGGCTAATGCCAACATACACATAGTGCCATAACCGACAGTCACACTAAAGCCATGCAAACACATGCATTTACTTAGCGCCAGAAGAATTATGCTTACGTCTTAATCCCGGAAACCTGATTTACAGACTTGATTAAGGACGGGCCTTTAAATCACAGATCATGCTCAAGTTAATGAATTAAGTGAATTACCTGCAGGCACTCTACGGCCAGCCTTGTCCTGGTGCCGCCCGCCAGGTCCTTCCTTGGTTTCCATGGGTACCTGGGGCTCCGTGGCTTCATCCTCTGTGGTTTCAGAGTCTGACGGGAGGAAGATGAGGAAGAGGAGGGTGAGAAGAAACCGAGAGAGGAATAAAACAACAGCTGAGTCTGAGTCACGGTGACAAATGACACTTCATTTTCACTTAGCGACAGAGAGGATAATGGGCAATAGAGTTGAGCCTTGGCAGGTCTCCTTCAGAGGTAATACAAGGGGGAGTCACTGAACCGTGATATGAAGCCAGATGTGGCCTCTAGAAATACACCACTAGCCTGGTTGAAATACCTTTATAGAAACAACCTTCTAGACTGGATACCTGTCGGTTCTAACGAGGTATGTTACTGGTAATAGAGCAGGCTAGTGCTGAAACCAGACTAGCATCCATTCCATTCCAAACCCATTGGAAGTCTATTGACCCCTACAGAAGACAACGTCAGTAAGGACCATTATACCTCTTTTAACTGCAACAGTTTAACTTTAGCCCACTCATTTATGGTGAGTAATATACAGTACCGGTCAAAAGTTTGGACACACCTTCTCATTCAAGGGTTTTTCTTTATTTTTACTATTTTCTACATTGTAGAATAGTAGTGAAGACGTCAAAACTATGAAATAACACATGGAATCATGTAGTAACCAAAAAAGTGTTAAACAAATCAAAATATATTTTAGATTCTTCAAATTAGCGACCCTTTGCCTTGATGACAGCTTTGCACACTCTTAACATTCTCTCAACCAGCTTCATCTGGAATGCATTTCCAACGGTCTTGAAGGAGTTCCCACATATGCTGAGCACTTGTTGGATGCTTTTCCTTCACTCTGCAGTCCAACTCATCCCAAACCATCTCAATTGGGTTGAGGTTGGGTGATTGTGGAGGCCAGGTCATTTGATGTAGCACTCCATCACTCTCCTTCTTGGTTAAATAGCCCTTACACAGCCTGGAGGTATGTTGGGTCATTGTCCTGTTGAAAAACAAATGATAGTCCCACTAAGCTCAAACCAGATGCGATGGCGTATCGTTGCAGAATGCTGTGGTAGCCATGCTGGTTAAGTGTGCCTTGAATTCTAAGTAAATCACTGACAGTGTCACCAGCAAAGTACACCCACACCATCACACCTCCTCCTCCATGCTTCACGGTGGGAACCACATATGATGAGATCATCCGTTCACCTACTCGGCATTTCACAAAGGCATGGCGGTTGGAAACAAAAATAAAACATTTGGACTCATCAGACCAAAGGACAGATTTCCACCGGTCTAATGTCCATAGCTCATGTTTGTTGGCCCAAGCAAGTTTCTTCTTATTATTGGTGTCCTTTAGTATTGGTTTCTTTGCAGCAATTCAACCATGAAGGCCTGATTCACGCAGTCTCCTCTGAACAGTTGATGTTGAGATGTGTCTGTTACTTGAACTCTGTGAAGCATTTACTTGTGCTGAAATTTCTGGGGCTGGTAACTTTAATGAACTTATCCTCTGCAGCAGAGGTAACTCCGGGTCTTCTTTTCCTGTGGCGGTCCTCATGAGAGCCAGTTTCATCATAGCGCTTGATGGTTTAGGCGACTGCACTTTAATAAACTTGCAAAGTTCTTGAAATTTTCCGAATTGACTGTCCTTCATGTCTTAAAGTAATGATGGACTGTCGTTTATTGCTTATTTTATTTTTTCTTGCCATAATATGGACTTGGTCTTTTACCAAATAGGGCTATGTTCTGTATACCCACCCTACCTTGTCACAACACAGCTGACATATATTTAGATTGTTTGGGTTATTCTACAATGTAGAAAATATTAAAAAATAAAGAAAAACCCTGGAATGAGTTGATGTGTCCAGACTTTTGACTTGCACTCTATCTCTTTAATAGACATAAGCACCCAATAAGTACTGTAACTGTGGCCTTTGATTTGGAGGCCTTGTGCAAATCATCTCAAAGGAGAGAAGTCGATTCAGCGACCTTTGATGAGATCAATAGAGATGTTACAAAGAAGCTGACATTTCTAGGGAAGATGTTAAGAAAAAACATGAACCACTTAAGAGACTTAAAAGGACATTATTAATGGGTGAAACACTAGAAGAAACTGGGACATGGTCAGAACTAAATGGTGTATAGTGCAAAACCCTGTGGAAATGTTTGGAATAGAGCAATAGACATATTCAAGAGACAGAGAAATCAAATAGATGGAAAATGGTAAATAAAGAAAGGGAAGAGGAAATGAGTCCAGGCAAACATGGGAGGACCTCATTCACAACAGTATCTTGGCTTTTAGACGTAACAAGAATCTACATAAAGTCCCCTAGGGCCTTAGCACATTGATATGGCAAATCAATAATAACAACAGAGAGAGAGAGAGAGAGAGAGAGAGAGAGAGAGAGAGAGAGAGAGAGAGAGAGAGAGAGAGAGAGAGAGAGAGAGAGAGAACGGACAGATGACAACGAGAGCGCGAGAGAAAACAAGACTGGTTTACCATAGCTTTGCTTTCGGCAGGAGCGGAAAACTTCGCTTCCATAGTGGCAGGAAGAGAGGGCAGACGGGAGAGCACAGTTACTATAGAAACCACCATCTCTCTCACCCACACGACCAATCGGCTCCATACCCATTAGAGTCTAAAATCACCAGCCCAACTGCCAACCCTGACACATACGCTTAGATAGCCTACTGCTGGAGCTTGCTGAGGAAGAGGCAAGCAAATGGGTTATGCCTCATTTCACTGTCATGTTGCTTTGGATAACAGTATCTGCTAAATGACAGAAAAAGGGGTAAATGTGAAATAGACAATAACAGTGATCATACAGTTTTAACAGTCAATTTCCTTGTGTATTTGGGTTCACCCATCTGTACCAAGTGGGATGGGACTAAATAGCTGGACACACACTGTGCAAGGAATATCGACTCAGCAATATGAGAGGCTGTAATTCAAAATGTCTAGCTGCAATATACACCGTGGATTAGATGAACAGTTGGGTGGAAATATGATTTGGAAAAGGAGCTGTGAGCATTTCTGTTTGACTGAGATTCCAGATGTAATGCTAAACTAAGACCCTCAGAAATGATTCATTCTGTGATGTTATGCAGAGAGGCAACAATATGGGTACAAGAAAATTGCTTGTGGGGGCGGAGGAGAGGCATTCTGACAGCTAAATAATAAAAAAGCCCACTGTCTTTTTCCTAGCAGCAATTAAAACATGAAAAATGCATGAAATCTCTGTACTAAATCATTTTTTTTACCAAGGATCTTTTTTAATTCAGAAAGCGTTAAGTGGTTCTCAGATACAACAACAAGCTAAATATGCACAGTAAAACTCAGTTTCTGTGTAATAACTATGTATTAATAACTGTGTAATAACCATTATTAACTGTGTAATAACTATTATTAACTGTTTAATTACTAAGTAATAACTGTGTAATAACCATTATTAACCATGTAATTACTATTATTAACTGTGCAATTACTAAGTAATAACTGTGTAATAACTCATACAGAAAACACACCATGGGTGAACCTTCCAAACGTCTTGGTGGAGTGTCCGGTCCTCTGAAATAATAGAGAGATAGAGGGTTGCATGAGTCAAACCAGCAAAAAGTACAACAGTCATGAAACTTAATGAGTTACTGAAACCAGAGGATTCCATTTTTGTCAGAATCCAAAAGAAAATGCCCAAACAAGAGAAGAAGCTCATATCTCAAACTGCATAATGTCCTGCATCCTACATCCTTATAACCTCATCTAAAACCCTACACACTGATAACTTGATAAGTCATTACTTCCAATGACTCCTAGAACCTTTGATGACTCCTATGACTCCTATGACCAACCATCGATCACGACCTTGAAGAGCTCACAGAGAGCTCAATGGAATGACTCATTACAGTACAGAGACACAGAAAACCCTGAAGTCAGAGAAAAGTAATGATTCAACTGCTAGATCAATCAGGCTGCTCTGCTCTCTAAGTACCATGCCTACTGCTATTTGCCAGCCAGAGCCTGTTGATGAAGTGTTGCCTGGTGGCCACAGTGAGACAAAAAACAACCGAAGCAACTAGAAGCGTCCGTTGTCAATCTCCTGTTCCTGATTATGGGGAACTCTGGGCAATCATATCAACACATACAGATGTAGGATCTTCATTTGAGCCAGTTTGCTACAGCAGGAAAATAATCCTGCAGCAACAGGAAATGTGAATTATTATGTGGATTATAGTATTAATATTAATTATAATGTTAATATTATTATATTAATGGACATTTTTTGTAGGGGTAGATACATGTTTCATTAGGGCTAAATCTGACATTTGAAAGGGGAAATTACAAACTTTAGAAGTCTTTTTAAAACTTGAATAGACCACAAGTTTGCATCTCAGCAACAAAAGAGTGATCAAATTAAGATGCTACATCTGTAGTAGGCAGAACCAGGCACAAACTGCATTTCTGCACAGTAAAGGTTTCTGGCTTGGCAAGGCTAGGTAATCACTAGGCACCATAGTTTCCTCAAAGCTCTAGAGTGTTTATGCCAGAGTTTGGAGAGGATATTTCACAAGGTTTATATGGTTATTTCTGAATATCGATTGTGTCGTACATACTGTACCACATAATTGTACTTGGTCATCTGGTGCTACATATCAGTTGTCTGCACTGTGGCCCAGTGACACACTTTTCTATTCTCCACAGATCACATTTGGGATAAACCCAATGTCAAATCCAAAATATCAGACATTCTCTGCCAGGATACATGTTGTAGGGTACACATATGCTAATTCGAATAAAATGTCTTACAAATGGAACATTTATAATATAAATGGAGAAAGAAAATTGGACCGTGAATTTGTCCGAAAGCTGATTTTCAACCCAGCTCCCAAAGGCATCTTCCCACCAGCCAACAGAATTGGACATTGACCCCCAGGGTGGCATTCTTTGTTACCGTGTCATGTGGAACTGTAAAGCCATACCCTCTGTGCCACAGAGGCCACTAGAACCCAGAGGACACTGAGGACATTCCACACAGAGAGCTATACCATGCAAAACCTACTGTACAGACCTGGATTTACTAACCTATAGCAACAATGCTCTGTGTTTACTGGTAAAATGGTAAAAGGGTGGGGCAACAAAGTATGTATCTTTCTCTTGGTTCTAGTAATCTATCACAAAGCCATTACAGCTCTTTAGTACTCCATGAGAAAACGGCTTAGAAAAGAGCATGCACTAACTGTAACCAAGCAACTTTGTGTCTGAAAGGTAGAGACTCACCTGGAACCTCTTCTTGGACCAGATTTTCTTCATGTCTAGAAGTAGTGCCTCTGTATCTCTCTTACTCTCTCTCTTTCTCTCTCTCGATGCCCTCCTCTGGGTTGCAGATTACCTGTGGCACTTGCTCAGCAAAACATCACTGCTGTGATCCTACCCAAATGGAGTGTGGGCCAACCACAATAATTCTCACACAAACCATGTAAATAGATTGAGCTCTCTTCACACGCGTGGGTGTTTATAATCCTCTGGTCTGGATGAGAGGAGGAACGTTCGGGGATTACAATCCACAAAATCCAGGTGTCTTTGTGTGAGAGTGAGAGTGTTTATCCGCCAAGGTGAGCAGCATCACTCTGACGTAGCAGACTATGCTCTGACTCCTGCCGGAGGAGAAAATGTTCAGCCGAACACTGACACAAGCCGAGCCGGTCTCCATCCCCTCCAGCCCATCCCTCCCTCCTTCAACCAAGCCCCTCCTCGGAGCAACAGCAGCCAGCCAGAGAGGAACAGATTGAGACCCCAACCCGTGAGGACAACAGTGGAGAGGTGTGATCCGGAGGAAGGAAAACGACCTGCTCCTCTAAAGCATCCTCTCTGTCTCCTCTCTCACAGCAACAGCAGCAGCAGGAGGAATGAGAGGAGAGGAGAGATAGCCGCCAATAATGAGAGAGAGAGAGAGAGAGAGAGAGAGAGAGAGAGAGAGAGAGAGAGAGAGAGAGAGAGAGAGAGAGAGAGAGAGAGCAGACAAAGAGAGAGCAGAGGGGAGGCACAGAGGGAGCAGGAGAGAGAGGAGAGGGTAGAGAGAAAGACAGACCAATAGAGATGGAGGGAGAATAGAAAGTGGGAAATAGAATCAGACAGAGTTCCCTCCGTTCTGTTGACATCATAAACCCACAGTTGAAGTGTGCCCCGCTTCCTCCCCAAAATCCAAATCTTTAATCCAAACTGCCTCTTTTTTGGGGATCCCTCTCTCCTCTCCTCCTCTGCTTTATTCTCTTCAGCTCCAGTATCTTCACAGAGGAGAGGAAGAATGCAGCCTCCCCACCCCCAGGGCATCAATTATACATTCATAGTCCATGTCTGTGACGTTCGACTAAATCTGACTTCACGCTAAATAGCAATCAGTTATTTGCACCAGTGAACAGAGCAGAATTGCCCCTCTCCATTTCTCTCGCTCTGCTTCAGCTCTGTCCCCAACACTACAAATGGCGTAGATAGATTAGGTTGATGGCTAGCTGGTGCAACATACAAGCTGTGCACGCCATAGTCTCTGACATATACACAAATCAATAGGAACAACAAACACCATGGATACATTCACCGTACAGTTGACATCAACAATAGGTTGTGCGTTTGTCTTTGTGGTGTTTTATACACAGTGTATCTCTCTCACTACGTTAGTGCAGGGTTTCCCAAACTCGGTCCTGGGCCCCACCTGGGTGCACGTTTTGGTTTTTGCCCTAGCACTACAAAACGTGCACCCAGGGGGGGCCCAGGACCGAGTTTGGGAAACCCTGTGTTAGTGTGTCAGTAGGTCAGAGTGTGTGAGGGAAATGGAGTCTTAACCATCAATAAATGATGTGGGAAAAGATGATGATGTCTTTCTACCCCGCCTCCCCGTTCTACGGTTCTCACAGGAATAATCATCAACTAGAAATAACAGATCATGAAACAAACAGATGTTGTGAAAGGAATTAGGGAACGAGGAAAGGTGAAGAGAACACATCATCCTCCCACTGCTATCACCTGACACTACAAATCCTCCCTTCTTATTACAGGCCTCTCACTCACTCACTCACTCACTCACTCACTCACTCACTCACTCACTCACTCACTCACTCACTCACTCACTCACTCACTCACTCACTCACTCACTCACTCACTCACTCACTCACTCACTCACTCACTCACTCACTCACACACACACACACACACACACACACACACACACACAATGTATTGTTCTCTCAGATACATCTGTGTCCACCACATCCATCTAAAAATAATAACAGGGGGACCCAGATCACCTTGTAAAAACAGCCCAGAAACTAGATGGGCATTTTTTTAGATTTAGGCCAAATCTTTCACACTGCGATTGACTGCTACTTTTTTTATCGTTGTTACGTGAGACACGCTACTGTTTATATGTGTCATACACAGTGTCAATATCCAGGGGATATTACCACATGCCCATAAATCAGAGAAAGCCAACCATTCACAGACGTCGCAATAGATGAGTCTTTTTATAGCTAAAGCCTCCATTGTTCGTAATAATGTTGTTTATTTACCCATTTGGCTGTTTCTAAGTAAGTGAATGCACCCTAATTCAAAAAATACAGCCAATACTGTGTTCCTTTTCACTCAAAAGCTGCTTCAATAGCTATAAGCCTTCTCCTTCCTTCCTTCCTTCCTTCCTTCCTTCCTTCCTTCCTTCCTTCCTTCCTTCCTTCCTTCCTTCCTTCCTTCCTTCCTTCCTTCCTTCCTTCCTTCCTTCCTTCCTTCCTTCCTTCCCCTTTACCCCATCCCTCCCTCTACCTCCCTTCGTCTCCCTCCATCTCCCTCCATCTCCATAGGTTGGGCAAAACTAAACATGGCGGTGTTCGCCTTAGCAATCTCATTAGGATAAAGACCTCCTCCATTCCTGCCATTATTGAAAGAGATCGTGATACCTCACATCTCAAAATAGGGTTACTTAATGTTAGATCCCTCACTTCAAAGGCAGTCATAGTCAATGAACTAATCACTGATCATAATCTTGATGTGATTGGCCTGACTGAAACATGGCTTAAGCCTGATGAATTTACTGTGTTAAATGAGGCCTCACCTCCTGGTTACACTAGTGACCATATCCCCCGTGCATCCCGCAAAGGCGGAGGTGTTGCTAACATTTACGATAGCAAATTTCAATTTACAAAAAAAAAAATGACGTTTTCGTCTTTTGAGCTTCTAGTCATGAAATCTATGCAGCCTACTCAATCACTTTTTATAGCTACTGTTTACAGGCCTCCTGGGCCATATACAGCGTTCCTCTCTGAGTTCCCTGAATTCCTATCAGACCTTGTAGTCATAGCAGATCATATTCTAATTTTTGGTGATTTTAATATTCATATGGAGAAGTCCACAGACCCACTCCAAAAGTCTTTCGGAGCCATCATCGACTCAGTGGGTTTTGTCCAACATGTCTCTGGACCTACTCACTGCCACAGTCATACTCTGGACCTAGTTTTGTCCCATGGAATAAATGTTGTAGATCTTAATGTTTTTCCACATAATCCTGGACTATCGGACCACCATTTTATTACGTTTGCAATCGCAACAAATAATCTGCTCAGACCCCAACCAAGGAGCATCAAAAGTCGTGCTATAAATTCTCAGACAACACAAAAATTCCTTGATGCCCTTCCAGACTCCTTCTGCCTACCCAAGGACGTCAGAGGACAAAAATCAGTTAACCACCTAACTGAGGAACTCAATTTAACTTTGCGCAATACCCTAGATGCAGTTGCACCCCTAAAAACGAAAAACATTTGTCATAAGAAACTAGCTCCCTGGTATACAGAAAATACCCGAGCTTTGAAGCAAGCTTCCAGAAAATTGGAACGGAAATGGCGCCACACCAAACTGGAAGTCTTCCGACTAGCTTGGAAAGACAGTACCGTGCAGTACCGAAGAGCCCTCACTGCTGCTCGATCATCCTACTTTTCCAACTTAATCGAGGAAAATAAGAACAATCCAAAATTTATTTTTGATACTGTTGCAAAGCTAACTAAAAAGCAGCATTCCCCAAGAGAGGATGGCTTTCACTTCAGCAGTAATAAATTCATGAACTTCTTTGAGGAAAAGATCATGACCATTAGAAAGCAAATTACGGACTCCTCTTTGAATCTGCGTATTCCTCCAGGGCTTAGCTGTCCTGGATCTGCACAGCTCTGCCAGGGCCTGGGATCGGGAGAGACACTTAAGTGTTTTAGTACTATATCTCTTGACACAATGATGAAAATAATCATGGCCTCTAAACCTTCAAGCTGCATACTGGATCCTATTCCCACTAAACTACTGAAAGAGCTGCTTCCTGTGCTTGGCCCTCCTATGTTGAACATAATAAACAGCTCTCTATCCACCGGATGTGTACCAAACTCACTAAAAGTGGCAGTAATAAAGCCTCTCTTGAAAAAGCCAAACCTTGACCCGGAAAATATAAAAAACTATCGGCCTATATCGAATCTTCCATTCCTCTCAAAAATTTTAGAAAAAGCTGTTGCGCAGCAACTCACTGCCTTCCTGAAGACAAACAATGTATACGAAATGCTTCAGTCTGGTTTTAGACCCCATCATAGCACTGAGACTGCACTTGTGAAGGTGGTAAATTACCTTTTAATGGCGTCAGACCGAGGCTCTGCATCTGTCCTCGTGCTACTAGACCTTAGTGCTGCCTTTGACACCATCGATCACCACATTCTTTTGGAGAGACTGGAAACCCAAATTGGTCTACACGGACAAGTTCTGGCCTGGTTTAGATCTTACCTGTCGGAAAGATATCAGTTTGTCTCTGTGAATGGTTTGTCCTCTGACAAATCAACTGTACATTTCGGTGTTCCTCAAGGTTCCGTTTTAGGACCACTATTGTTTTCACTATATATTTTACCTCTTGGGGAAGTTATTCGAAAACATAATGTTAACTTTCACTGTTTCAAGGACAGCTTTTTTCCATCTACGTAACATTGCAAAAATCAGAAATGTTCTGTCCAAAAATGATGCAGAAAAATTAATCCATGCATTTGTTACTTCTAGGTTAGACTACTGCAATGCTCTACTTTCCGGCTACCCAGATAAAGCACTAAATAAACTTCAGTTAGTGCTAAATACGGCTGCTAGAATCCTGACTAGAACCAAGAAATTTGATCATATTACTCCAGTGCTAGCTTCCCTACACTGGCTTCCTGTTAAGGCAAGGGCTGATTTCAAGGTTTTACTGTTAACCTATAAAGCGTTACATGGGCTTGCTCCTACCTATCTTTCCGAGTTGGTCCTGCCGTACATACCTATACGTACGCTACGGTCACAAGACGCAGGCCTCCTAATTGTCCCTAGAATTTCTAAGCAAACAGCGGGAGGCAGGGCTTTCTCCTATAGATCTCCATTTTTATGGAACGGTCTGCCTACCCATGTGAGAGACGCAGACTCGGTCTCAACCTTTAAGTCTTTACTGAAGACTTATCTCTTCAGTAGGTCATATGATTGAGTGTAGTCTGGCCCAGGAGTGTGAAGGTGAACGGAAAGGCTCTGGAGCAACGAACCGCCCTTGCTGTCTCTGCCTGGCCGGTTCCCCTCTCTCCACTGGGATTCTCTGCCTCTAACCCTATTACAGGGGCTGAGTCACTGGCTTACTGGTGCTCTTTCATGCCGTCCCTAGGAGGGGTGCGTCACTTGAGTGGGTTGAGTTACTGACGTGATCTTCCTGTCTGGGTTGGCGCCCCCCCTTGGTTTGTGCTGTGGTGGAGATCTTTGTGGGCTATACTCGGCCTTGTCTCAGGATTGTAAGTTGGTGGTTGAAGATATCCCTCTAGTGGTGCGGGGGCTGTGCTTTGGCAAAGTGGGTGGGGTTATATCCTTCCTGTTTGGCCCTGTCCGGGGGTATCATCGGATGGGGCCACAGTGTCTCCTGACCCCTCCTGTCTCAGCCTCCAGTATTTATGCTGCAGTAGTTTATGTGTCGGGGGGCTAGGGTCAGTTGGTTATACCTGGAGTACTTCTCCTGTCTTATCCAGTGTCCTGTGTGAATTTAAGTATGCTCTCTCTAATTCTCTCGTTCTCTCTTTCTTTCTCTCTCTCTGAGAACCTGAGCCCTAGGACCATACGTCACGGCAAACCGGGCATGATGACTCCTTGCTGTCCCCAGTCCACCTGGCCTTGCTGCTGTTCCAGTTTCAACTGCTCTGCCTGCGGTTATGGAACCCCTACCTGTCCCAGACCTGCTGCTTTCAACTCTTAATGATCGGCTATGAAAAGCCAACTGACTTTTATTCCTGATTATTATTTGACCATGCTTGTCATTTATGAACATTTTGAAAATCTTGGCTCTCTCTAATTCTCTCCTTCTCTCTTTCTTTCTCTCTCTCGGAGGACCTGAGCCCTAGGACCATACGTCAGGACTACCGGGCATGATGACTCCTTGCTGTCCCCAGTCCGCCTGGCCTTGCTGCTATTCCAGTTTCAACTGTTCTGCCTGCGGTTACGGAACCCCTACCTGTCCCAGACCTGCTGTTTTCAACTCTTAATGATCGGCTATGAAAAGCCAACTGACATTTATTCCTGATTATTATTTGACCATGCTTGTCATTTATGAACATTTTGAAAATCTTGGCTCTCTCTAATTCTCTCCTTCTCTCTTTCTTTCTCTCTCTCGGAGGACCTGAGCCCTAGGACCATACGTCAGGACTACCGGGCATGATGACTCCTTGCTGTCCCCAGTCCACCTGGCCTTGCTGCTATTCCAGTTTCAACTGTTCTGCCTGCGGTTATGGAACCGCCACCTGTCCCAGACCTGCTGTTTTCAACTCTTAATGATCGGCTATGAAAAGCCAACTGAAAATTATTCATGATTATTATTTGACCATGCTTGTCACTTATGAACATTTTGAACATCTTGGCATAGTTCTGTTATAATCTCCACCCGGCACAGCCAGAAGAGGACTGGCCACCCCTCATAGCCTGGTTCCTCTCTAGGTTTCTTCCTAGGTTTTGGCCTTTCTAGGGAGTTTTTCCTAGCCACCGTGCTTCTACACCTGCATTGCTTGCTGTTTGGGGTTTTAGGCTGGGTTTCTGTACAGCACTTCGAGATATTAGCTGATGTACGAAGGGCTATATAAATACATTTGATTTGATTTGATTTGATCCCTCTTCATCCCTGCCCCATCACCTCACCCCATGCATCTCCAGAAAGAAGGGATTTTCTCTGGCTGTGAGTAATCAATAACAAGGGTCTCTGTGCGATACAGGATACACCACGATAGTCACAATTCACTCGACCGGGATCAATATGTCCCCGGACCAATCATAACACTGCCTTCTATTACAGCAGTCCAATGAAAATCCAAGAAGCAGGTGTCAAAGCTACAATACGTTGTCAGACAAATGACCTAAGGGGGATTCAGTTATATCACCGTAAGTCACCATAGTAACACAATGGGCGTATCTTTTATAGTCCAAAGAAGCTTCCTCTCCTCTCTTTCTTCCCCATCATCAGTTACATGAAAATAAATGAAAACAACATGACTTCCATGCAGATATCAATTAGCTGATACAATACAGTAGCCAGCATACCATTTACTCTACTTGAATGAGCTTACAACAATGTGAAACAGAGCAGACTTCACGGAAGCCCATTGATTTTGTGACAGAGGGGGGTTTCAGTGGCGCAGCTCTGATGAACTCTCTGCAGGCCCACAAGTCTATCAGAGACATTTATCTGGCATTAGCTCCCTGAGGTAGAAAACAGACCCCGCTGTGGGTGCATCTTAATCGAGTTGTTTTTTTATACATGAGTCACTTTGCGCTACAGGTCCAACCACAGGACACGGTCAATCCCAACAGAGGAACCCAGAGCCTTCTCCAAAACCTGTTAGTCACAACCCATATCTAGGCGTTTGCTGGGGAAGACAAGGTCATCATTCCTCTTGCCCAGAGGTTTCCCCGGGTCTACATGTTCGTTTCCGGTTTCCCTGTCTAGTTAGAGGAAACGTACTACCGGGCACAGACATCAGTTCAACGTCTTTCGATTTACATTTGGTTAAGTTGTCAACTAACATGAATTCAACATGAAATCAACCAAAAATATCACCCTGTCATTGGATTTAGGTTGTAGGTTTGGTGAAAAAAAGACAAAATTCCTTTAGGTTGATGACTTTTTGCAAATCCAATCAGTTTTCCACATTGATTCAACATTATCACGTTTCATTTTAGGGTTGAAATGACATGGAAACAACGTTGATTCAACCAGTTTTTGCCCAGTGGGTTTGTACATTCTACTACTGTAATAGCCTTTTAATAGAACAGAAGCCATTCCTTTGTTGTAAACGTAGCTCAGAGTCAGACCCTGTGGAGATACAGAGTGGTGTAGAGGTCCAGGCCCAGGTGACAGACACAGTGGGCATGTCTGTACTGACTGCTGATGACCACACAGAAATCTGATCCTATCACCTAATCCTGGCCCCCTCCAGGCCTCAGACCATGGGACTGACGCCTAACTAGAGAGAAGGAACATAAACAGGACCAGCGCCAGGCCAAACACGGAGGCGCCTCATCTCATGATCTGGGGTGAAATTTCCCCTTGGTACAGATCTAGGATCATCTTTCCTCACCTGACAAAATAGGTCAGTTCCCTTAATATGGCCAGTGGTGGAAAAAGTACCCAATTGTCATACTTGAGTAAAAGTATAGATACCTTAATTAATAGAAAGTTACTCAAGTAAAAGTGAAAGTCACCCAGTAAAATTCTACTTCAGTAAAAGTCTAAAAGTATTTAGTTTTAAAAATGCTTAAGTATCAAAAGTAAATGTAATTGCTAAAATACACTTAAGTGTCAAAAGTAGAAGTAAAAGTATAAATAATTCTTTATATTATTCTTTAATATTAAGCAAAGCAGACAGCTCCATTTTCTTGTTTTTAAAATTACGGATAGCCAGGGGCACACTCCAACACTTAGACTTTATTAGCAAAAGATGCTGTTGTGTTTAGTGAGTCCACCAGACCAGAGGTAGTAGGGATGACCACGTGTTCTATTGATAAGTGCGTGAATTTCAAAATGTTCCTGTCCTGCTAAGCATTCAAAATGTAATACATTGTGGTCCGTGACTATGCACTGTGAATCATTCTGGTAATGTAATGGGATTTCACATCACACAGATGCCTCTTGCTAGTTTATCTCATTCTCTAGGTCTGGTCTGTGTTAGTCACAGGACTGGATAGTAGACTGGGGTGATAAAGAGAGGAGAGAGAGGGGGCAGAGACAGACTGAGAGAAGGAGAGAAAGAGAGAGGGGGGGCAGAGAGAGACTGAGAGAGATACTATGAGATACTCTATGCCTACAGTATGGACTAAAATTAGGAGGTACTGTATCTACCATGTGACCAGACAGACAGGCAGTCGGGCTGACAGACATACAGACAACTGGGGGGGGGGGCGACCCTCACTGGTGGGAGATAATGTATTTACAACTGCAACCCACAGCCAGCTGAGTCTTTGAAGTATTGCAATATTATCATTTGAAACAATGTACTCCCTAGTAGTTGCTGTACATAGTACAGTCATTTTATGGATGCAATGCCCAGTAATTTTTCTCAGCGTCTGTTAATAGTTGACAGCCTAGAAAAAGAGACTATCCTCAGAGGCAGTGCGTGTCTAGTTATCATCATCGGGGGATGCTGTGAATAGCCTGCTCATTAGATGAGTATTATTGGTTTGCACTGGAAGCCTGTCAGCCAGCCAACACCTGTTAGGTTTGAAACATCCTGGTCCCCAACTAGAATCAGAAGAATAGGTCAGTGGCGTTGTACAATTCAATATTCTATAAGGAGGTAATGGAAGAGAATGAACAGTAGACAATAGGAGTCTGATGAGGTCTTCTGTGTCTGTTGTGACCTCATCATGGTCCAGTTCATTTTTACTTCAGACTTCGTCCCAGTAAGCACAATAACATCAGATTGTCATAAGATAACAGATAGCTGAACAGTAAGAAAGAACCTACTCAAGAGCCCAGACACTTGCCACCTTTTCCGAGTGGTTGGTTAGAAAGAGTTCTAACACTCACCTTTGGGTTTCTTTCTCCTGGGGCCGGTCACACCGTCCCTCACACTTCTCAAAGCCTTCCGAGCATCCAGATACTCCTTCTTTAGCATGGCTCCAGTTGATATCTCTCTCACTCTCTTATTCTTTTAACACTGGGCCTCTCAGATGTGTAATCCTCGTTAATCAAACGTCCGTCTTCTTGTCGAACTCTCAAATCACCATCAAATCACAATCTAAGCCCATTCCTCTACACTTGACAGTTCTTCCTGGTTTTACCCTCAAATCCTGACCTTAGTGAGGTAAGGATGACTTATTTCAAAATGGCCACTTCTCCTTAGTTGGAATGTGTATCCCAATCCCATGGAGGCAAGGGTGAATATGAGATCCTTAAAATGGCTTCTCCTCCCAGACTCCTAGATGTCCTGTCTACTTCATGGCCAGGGTGAAGACATATTCCTTAAGATGGCTGCCTCAATGCACCTGATGGTTCCCTCTGCCTCGCTCAGGCCCTCTCTCTCTCTCTCTCTCTCTCTCTCCCCCGTTCCCCCTTACTCCAACACAACAACACCAAGCCCGGTGGTCTATTTCGAGTGGGCTATTGTACACCCCTGTTACCCCTGCTCTGTACCCTTACAGTGGACCTGCCCTCCTGTAATAAGGAGATTACAGACAGGGCTGAAACAACCTTTACTGTCCTGTCTGACTCTCTGCTTGGACTGAGAAACCCCCTACTAGTGACAGACTGAAGAAGGCTTCCTGTGATCCTGTGATGCACTGAAACAGAATCTGAACTCATTAAAGAACAGAGAAAGTTTGAACACAACTGATTACTGTTTTGACAGCCAATGAACATGGCAAAGATATTGTTGTCAGCCATGAATAACTTCAACAAGCTGCTTTAAAGCTGGAATCCTTAATGGTAAAACTGCTACATCTGTTGAGTCTTGAAAACCCGTCCTTAGGCAACACAGTGACTAGGTTTCAATGATGGACTCTTTTGGCGTAAAGGAAGTACTGCCTACGTCGATAAAGAAAAAAAATCTGGGGACTTAAATCACAAGCCAGACATGCCAGAACATCGCAACTTAAAACCAACGTTTGCAGGCAAAACCTTTGCAGTGGTTTTAGTGAAGGTTGAAGGTGATCTCCGTATTGCTAGCTACTATTTTGTATTTTATTTAAGCTGATAAAGTATTGATGTAGGCAGTGAGGTAGTTCCTCTTTGCCAAAACAGTCCATCATTGAAACCAGACTCTAGTCACTGTGTTGCCCAGCAAACACAGTGACCAGCAAACAACAAACACAGTAACAGCAAACAACAAACACTGTTTTTTCCCCTCTGATATCATCGCACTTGCGATAGAACAGCAGAATATGCACTGTCGTTGTTTTTTCAATGCTGCCGAACACGCCTCCACCTCTGTTCAGTCATCAAAACAATAACTATAACAAAGGCTCTGGGCAGTGGTGTAAAGTACTTAAGTAAAAATACTTTAAGGTACTACGTAAGTTGTTTTTTAGGGTATCTGTACTTTACTATATTTATTTACTTTTACTCCACTACATTCCTAAAGAAAATAATGTACTTTTTACTCCATACGTTTTACCTGACACACAAAAGTACTCGTGTCATTTTGAATGCTTAGCAGGACTGGAAAATTCACACACTTATCAAGAGAACATCCCTGGTCATCCCTACTGCCTCTGATCTGACGGACTCACTAAACACAAATGCTTCGTTTGTAAATGATGTCTGAGTGTTGGAGTGTGCCCCTGGCTATCCATAAATTAAAAAATCAAGAAAATCATGCTGTCTGGTTTGCTTAATATAAGGAATTTTAAATGACGTATACTTTCACTTTTACTTTTGATACTTAAGTATATTTTAGCAATTACATTGACTTTTGATACTTAAGAATATTTAAAACCAAATACTCTTAGAATTTTACTGAAGTAGTATTTTACTGGGTCACTTTTACTTTTACTTGAGTCATTTTCTATTAATATTAAGATATCTTTACTTTTACTCAAGTATGACAATTTGGGTACTTTTTCCAACCCTGGCTCTGAGGGAGAACATTGTCTCTGTTTCCCCTAAAGCCGATTCGATCTTTAAGTAACTATAAAAAGTAGAGGTGAACTTTTGAATGACGGACCAAAATCAGAGTCAATTTGACAGGCTAAAAACACATGTACAGAGTGTGGTGGTGGACTACATTACATTCTAAATCTGAACAGGATTGTTCTACTATGTCTGACGTCACTAAATCGGTCTCCTGCTTGAGAATATCAGATGTTAGACACGTAGACCAAATGCTGGAGTGCATATATACCCACCGACAGTGTGAGTCTAAGACATGGGTCTATAACTGCACAGTAAATATATTCTGAGGGTGGGAATCCACCCTGTCAACTTGTCACGGGGTCGTTAAATTACAGTAGAGTTCTGGTTAGCATAGCATAGCTAGCCACACTGAAACTCCCTAGATCCACAAGGACACTGGAGTGGACAGTCACGATATTTGGCATAACAAACTGTAGTTATGGAATATGGGCCAGAGGCGTGGGAGGATCAAGTTCATGTCCTCCCAAGCATGGGAGTATCCATGTACTGTTGCATTCTGGTTTCCTTCCCAGAATAACAAAATGGCAGAGGTTTGAGAGGCCAGTATAAGAGCATGCATGTTTGGTAACTTGAAGGGGGTTTATATAAGGCATTCATAACACCTTTATGGATGTTTCATGTAGTCTAAATACCATGTCAGCTAAAATGTCAGCTAAAATACCAGTTACTTGGATAGCGCTCAGAGAAACATGATGTAACCATTGGGGTAGTTTACACCATTAAACATCTATCGTGGACATATGAAACTGACAGATTCTCGTGGACAGATGAAACGTTGAGGATCTGTCAAGGCTCACGTATAATTATGTGATTACAGGCAACAATAGTTTCTGGTTTGGTCTTTCGTTATTGATTTTTGGACCAATCAGTATGGGGAGAAGGCGGTGCTTAAGCTGTTACAGTGATTTTCAAGCCTGTGTGTGGATGATATACAGTTTCCACTAGATTCCACAGCCACAAAGTAAAAATTGTCTGTATCGTAAAAATGCATGAAAACAAAATCTGCCCGTGATAAACACTGGTGAAATTAGAGGAAAGGAGGGGTTTGGTTGAGAGTTTCTGTTTGCGAGGGAGGAGACTTCACTTCCTTCCGTTGCGTAAGGGTAACCATACCTGTTAACAGCATTCCCCCCAGAAGTAAAACAGCAAATTACAGATTTTCGCAAGCGGATTTTACTTCTGGGTAACCAAGATTATAAGAGTTGTAAAATCATTGAATGTGTGAGGGGGTTACGTTTACAGACTGACCTCATGTCAAGTCATTGAAGTGATTCAGTGGTCAAAGCGTAAACACTACTAAGCCAAATATGATGTGTCAAAAAGTATCACAGTCACAGACTGGTAGCTTGTTGTGGCATGGTCAGTACTGACATATGGTGCTTTTTGACTTCTTAAAGGGCCAGCCTCAAAAGATACCTACATGTGATGCATCTAGTATTTTCTACATGCATCTATTACCAGAAAAAACACACACACACTTCCTCTATCCTTTTATACATCTATATCTCCCACTCCCTCAACCCTCCCTCCCTCCCTCTTTCATCATGATGACTGTGATTGAGTGTGACTGTCCATAGTCTCAGCCCCACTGAGGCACTGTGGTGTTGCTATAATTACTTGTGATGTGTACTGGTGCAATAGGAGAGCCCGATGGCATCCACACATCTCTGGAACATGAACCTCCTGGCACATACCATGCCACAAATAAGAGAGGAGGGGATAGAGGGAATGGAGGAGGCAGAGAACCACACAGGGGTCTGGGGGCAGGGAAAGAGAAAGAGGGAGAGAGAGAGAGTAAAAGAGAGAGAGAGAGAGAGAGAGAGAGAGAGAGAGAGAGAGAGAGAGAGAGAGAGAGAGAGAGAGAGAGAGAGAGAGAGAGAGAGAGAGGGGGGGGTGAAAAGAAGGGCAGAGAAAGGGGAGATAGAGTGTCTGAGAAGAGGCTTATTGGTCATGGTGCATGGTCATGGTGGGAGATAGATGGTCACATGCAGGTTGAATATCACCAGGAGGAGGGATAGACATAGAGACCCACCAGGAGGAGAGAGACACAGAGACCCACCAGGAGGAGAGATAGACATAGAGACCCACCAGGAGGGAGAGAGACACAGACATGACAAGAGAGGGGTAGAAGGTTCTAGGCAGAGACTCAAGAATAAGACCAAGATGTCAACAGGAGAGGGGAGAGAGGGGAGGAGAAAACAAGAGGGTGTGATGGATGAGGAGAGAGGGGGAGACGGCTGAGGAGAGGGGGAGAAGGCTGAGGAGCGAGGGGGAGAGGGCTGAGGAGAGAGGGGGAGAGGGGAGAGGAGAGAGGACTGAGGAGAAAGGGGGAGAAGAGTGGAGTGAAAGGGAGAGAAGGTATGGGGGAAGAAAGTGATAAGCAGAGATTGTCTGGCGAAGGCCAAAGACGTCCCCAGGAAAGGGAGAGAGGGGAGAGGGGAGAGGAGTATGGAGGAAAGGAAGGGCAGTGATTGCAGAGCAAGAGGGAGATCAAGAGAGAGAGGTGGGAAGAATGAGAACCGATAAAAGGGCAAGGAAATAGATGAGTAGAGAGGGGGGAGGGAGTGAGAGCTGAAGGGGAGTATAAAGAAGATGAGATGAGAGGGGAGTGAGTTAGAGTTCCTCGTCTAGCCACTCAAAAAGGCCGATCCATCTCTCTCAGGCTTCAGCTGACTGTCTGTTACAGTGAATTTATGCCGTCAGAACTCCCACCCTCAGCAAAGGAGCCCTCCAAAGCATTCTAATTATAGCTAGTATCTTATGAAACAAGGGGATCAGGGCAATGCTTTCGGCTTCACCAGGCACAAAGTACAAAAAGTGTCCTTCGTCGTATCGTCTTCCCTTTAATAGCGTTCTCACCGTAAGATTCTGTCCTGCGTCCCAAAATGGATTCCTATGTCCTTAATTGGGGAGGACGGGCTCGTGGTAATGGCTGGAGCGGAATAGGTGGAATGGTATCAAATACATCAAACACATGGTTTCCATGCCATTCAATGTACTCTGTTCCAGCCATTATTATGAGCCGTCGTTTCTCGGCAGCCTCCACTGCCACTATATAGGGAGTAGAGTGCAATTTGGGACACAGACAGACAATGTGTTGGATGGCTTTGGGTTGTGGGACACTACATGTGGAGCTCCAGTTACAACTGTTCATTCTCTCATGTGATGTGGTCCAGACTAATGACATGGCCTTTACTGACTGGTGAGCCACATAGCATTTGTCTGATTCCTTTATTAGATTTATTAAAGGGACCGCTCTGCAAGCCCAAATGTGATACTGTAAATACACAAATAAATACACAAACATCTATTTACAGTCATTCAAGTGGAGTAATCTCTCTCTCTCTCTACATCTCTCCATCTCTCAGTTACACCCTGGACAAAATGGCCGCCATATCACTTCAGTTTGCTCCAAACTGCAAAAACAACAACAATCATCCAACCAGGGGGTCAGAAGGTGAAGGGTTCAACTGCTAAAAGATCACAGCGACGGATGACATTGGGGGTCACACCAGCCCCACCCTAAACCGCTACGCCTCAATTTAGACTGAGGATCCAAATTTAACCTCACCCCTCTCAAGACAAGTGTTGCTAGCTGACGGGTTCTACAGTAGAAGTCGTTTTGAAAGAGCGGGGTTGAAGTACTTTTGAAAGAGCAAGGGTTTTCTAGAGTGGAATGGACAGCTATTTGAGATGGAATTAAATAAATATACCACCTGCAAACCTGTTGGGTACATTGTTGTTGGCTTTTGTAAAGATTGGTCCTTTGCTTACCGAGCACCTTTTAAAAAGTAGATGGATAACAGATGTTCCCCTGCATGCTTCCCTTGTAGACTTACACAATGTTTTGTGAGGGTTGTCCCCGTGTTTCAATACTTAGCAAACACAGATGAATCATAATGTTGTCCCAATGTTCCCCCAACGTTACCTTCTCCCAGGTCCATAACGGCAAGCAGGGCGCTGCTCTGAGCCTCCCCCAGGCAGTTGCTGGCCACGCAGGTATAGAGACCAGCATCACTGGCCTTGCAATCCCTGATCCACAGACCCCCAACATCCTTCTCCCCAGGCGGGGCCAGGAGATCATTGTTACGGTACCAAAACAGAGAGGGGGCAGGTTGACCCCCCACAGACACCCTCAGGCGGATATCACACCCTGTCCCCACTGCAGCCTTGCGGAGCTTGCGCACGAACACCGGCGGGGTTCGACCTGGGTCCCCTGTGTCCGGAACTACCTGGTCCTGGGAAACTTTGGCCCTTTTGGAGGGGATACCAGGACTGAGGTGTGTGCCGCCTTCCGCCATTTTCTTTGGGTTGGTGCTCATGGTTCTGAACACTTCATGTTCAACAAGTGACAGCCTTTTAGATATGGGTTGCAGTTACTGAGTGTACGGAACAATCCTTATGAAATCATCCATTGGTACTTCTATTCCTTGGTTGGTCAGAGGTAGCTCTCAGCATTCCAATTTGATCTGGAGTCTGTGGTTACATAGATATACAGTAAGTTACTGTCACAAATGAAATGAACATGCAGCTGCAACGATGCAGTCCACTTATGGAGATGCAAATAAAACACAGAAGGTAACCAATTAACTTATCATCATAAAGTTACCCCAAATCCCTCAATAAATATCATGCCAGTGAAGGGACAACATGCCTTTAACCCAATTATGAACCCCTGATAATGAACTTACCTCGTCACCTCCCAGAAAAATATGCAATCCATTTTTTTCACATCCTCGCAAAGTCCAGTTAAGGTAACAAGATCTGGGAAGCCAAATATTTCATCTGGAACAAATTAAAGTGTCCTCTCTCTGCCTGTCCTGCTGTCCACTGGAGCCCCTGGTGTAAGTCCACCTGGATCATCTAGACTTAGCCGCCACCGCTACAGCCCTTTGAAGGGGGTCTGGGGCTCTGCTTACACCCCACCGAAGAGTGGAGAGAGAGAGAGAGAGATCTGACCTATGGAGGCTCCAGTGTCACCACTATCCAAACTGGCTCTACTTGGACTCAAGGAGAGTGGCTCTAGTGCACCCACACTACTCTTTTTTTCTTGTCAGGAGTTAAGCTCCCTCTCTCTCCCTCGCTCCCTCGCTCTCCCTCGCTCCCTCTCGCTCCCTCGCTCCCTGTCTCTCCCTCGCTCCCTGTCTCTCCCTCCCTCGCTCCCTCTCTTTCCCCCGCTCCCTGTGGTTGAGTCTCCTGGTAGGTGACGGGCAAGTGCCCCCAGCCTTGAAGTGACAGCTGCATCCTGGATAGGTCACATTTTTTGGGGAGCCCATGTGCCCCTGCCTCTGCCTCTCTCACACACACAAACCAAGCTTGTGTGTGTGTGTGTGTGTGTGTGTGTGTGTGTGTGTGTGTGTGCGTGTGCGTGTGCGCGTGCGCGTGCGTGCGTGCGTGCGTGCGTGCGTGCGTGCGTGCGTGCGTGCGTGCGTGCGTGCGTGCGTGCGTGCGCACATACTAACATACTAACAACTACTGGTAGCTCACATGTATACTAACAACTACTGGTAGTTCACATGCATACTAACAACTACTGGCAGCTCACATGTATACTAACAACTACTGGTAGTTCACATGCATACTAACAACTACTGGCAGCTCACATGCATACTAACAACTACTGGTAGTTCACATGCATACTAACAACTACTGGCAGCTCACATGCATACTAACAACTACTGGTAGTTCACATGCATACTAACAACTACTGGCAGCTCACATGCATACTAACAACTACTGGTAGTTCACATGCATACTAACAACTACTGGTAGCTCACATGTATACTAACAACTACTAGTAGCTCACAAGGAAATAAAACCATACTTCTCTAACTCTGTTAAAATGTTTTTAATCTCACAATCTTGTGTTTTTGTTTTGCATTAGGTTGCATCATATTAGATTATTAATTGGTAATTTATAACCTCATACTCATTGACAGCTTGTCATTATGACTAACTCTGAGTCACAGCAGTAGGAGGAGAACCATGTGGGCTGGTACGGGATGAATAAACCCCATCTACAGCTCCTCTGTCTGTCTGGTCACCATGGAAACAGACTATATAGTGCCGTGGACTTGGACCACAGTCATATATTTAGAGAGTACATCGCTCTGACTTGGGCAAAGACCATCCTCTGGTCTAGGCCTCAAGCAGAGCATGGACCAAATGGTGATGTGTGCAAGGAGGATACGTATTGCTAATAAACAATACAGTGTCTGTCTGTCTGTCTGTCTGTCTGTCTGTCTGTCTAGCTTACCAATTATAGTCTTCACACCAACGTGCAGTGTTGGGAAAATATTCATCATGTTGAATTATGTGCATCCAACACTTTGTTTAAAGGTTACAAATTTATCATATTGATAAAAGAACGCCAGTTCCGATTATTTGAAGCAGCTTTGGATAGAAAACGCGCCATTTAGGATGCACCTGCGGTGATGATGGGAGCGCATCTGGTGTTTATTTTCAGGCAAAAGTCGCATGGCAACAGAGTTTATCCATCAATCACACGAACTTGGACAGACCGCTCCCTGCTAACTGGCCAACAGTTGGGTAAAACATTTTTAGGTTTTGAACTATGTATTTTATGAAAGTCGGGTTTTGCGGAGGTTTAATTAGGCCTATAACTTTGCCGGTTGAAGCGGTTGGCCTTAAAGTCAAAACGTGTGCAAAAATGTATCCTCTAATTTTATTGCCTAAACTTTCTTTCATTTATTGTCTGAATTTCGCTGATACCTTTGTATAAACTATACTGTAACAGTAGTCCTGTGCCTGACCTACATTTATTGTATATTTTCGTATAAAACAATTGTTTATTTATGACAAGAAATAAGTTGCGCGCTACTATGGAAATTGGGCTCCTCCATGCGCTCCTTTATTACGGCGTTTCGTTCGTAATAAACGCGCCAACAAACGTAGAATTGGAACTAAAACTTTTAGTTTGCTTATGGACGAAAGCTGGAATAGCTGTTTTAAATCGGCAAATCATCTTCATCCAAAACGTTGAATCAAATCTTCATATCTGGGGATAATTTGGATAACTGAGGCTACTTAATTTTTAAAAAGTGTATTGAACATTTTACTGTTAAAATTAACTGATCTGGGACTTGGACATTTTTTTGAATGCAAAGTCAACTGCTTATAAAGTAAAAACACAATTTCCCCACTTTCAGGTATGGATAGCATTCAACCTCTGTCTCCATAGTGACAGTTCAAGTCTCCAACATTTCAAGTCTTTGGTCTCCAGGGAAACCACCCAGCCACAGCTCCATCTAAAGCCTCCAAAGTCAAAGTCAAACCTCGGAAAGTGCTAAAACTGCTAATTTACGCCGCCCTTCAAAACCCAAAAAGGCTCAAGTCCTCTGGGAGTCCATCCTGTTTCTGTAAGAAAACAACCCTGTACTGTCAACAGAATGATCCCGAGGATGGTTGGTAGTCCAGATTCACAGAGCCCAGGCCCATCCCAGAGTGCTGTGCAGCAGCTGGGCGACAGTGCCAGTCATGCAGAGACCCCAAAGCTCAAGAAGCCCAAATGGGTCATGAGGATCAGCGCCTTCAAGGACCCTGATACCCTC